>NW_027223766.1:52950406-53122598 GCF_028538775.1 Myotis yumanensis
TCCGACCCCTCAGCCCCAGACCCACTGTCCGGGACCTCAGTGACCCTCCAGGCCCCGCTGGGCAGAGCCCCCGGCGGCCCCGAGGGGGCACGGGGTCGCCTGGCGCTCGCCTGGCCCGCGCTGCTGCAGCGAAGGGTTTCCATGACCCCCTCTCGGGTGCTTTCCCTTTAGGGCACCTGGACCCGGCGGAGCGGGCGGGGGACGCGCGCCCCAAGCTGTGGTGCGCCCTGCAGGCGGGCAGAGTGATGGTGTTCGACGCGTCGTCCTGGAGCCTCCACCAGCACTGCGTCCGCGTGGGCTCCTCCACGCTGGTGCGTCCCTCGGGGGGAGGGAAGGGGACGGCCAGGCCGTGGGACAGGACCCTCCGCGCCCTCCGCTCTGGCATCGGGGGCTCTCATTTCTGCTTCAAGTTTAAGTTAAACGTAAGCTGGTTCCAGCTTTACTGCAATGTTCTCATGTAAATGAGCCCATAACGGCTTAGCCGCCCTCGCTCCGAACCTGCCTGGACCTCCGGCGCCTGGGCTCAGCCTGAGTCCTCTGCTCGCCTCACACGGCATGCGGGGTTGTCTTAAAAAATATATGTTTATTGATTTCAGAGAGGAAGGGAGAGGGAGAGAGAGAGGGAGAGAGAGGAACATCCATGATGAGAGAGAATCATGGACCGGCTGCCTCCTGCTCGCCCCACTTGGGATCGAGCCCACAACCCGGGCCTGTGCCCTGACCGTGACCTCCTGGTTCAGGGGTCAATGCTCAACCACTGAGCCACGCTGGCGGGCCCATTGCTGTGCCTTTTCTGGGTGGTCTCTGTGTTGAGCCCGTCCGTCCCCAGGTGTGAGCGGAGAGCTGCCTGGTGTCCCCCTGCGCGGGAAGGCTGCCCTGCCTCGCCGAGATGGTGCGTTAGGTCAGCTGCGCTCAGACCGCCTCCCGTGGTGTTGGCCGTGGGCTCGCATTGACAGGTCAACAGTTCACATAAGATGCGACGTGTCAGCGGGTCGAAGCTCCGGAACCTGCCGCGCCCCCAGGAGCGCTGGCTCAGCTCGCGGGTTCCCTTCCCCCACAGAACTGCATGGCGATGGTGGCGCAGGGCCAGGTGTGGGTCGGCTCTGAGGACTCCGTCATCTACATCATCAGCGTCCACAGCATGTCCTGCCACAAGCAGCTCACCGAGCACCGCGCCAGCGTCACCGGCTTCGTGGTGCAGGACGGGCCAGACGCGTCCAGGTACCCGGCTCCCCCGAGGCGTCGCCAATGCCCTCTTGGGACATTCTGAGAGCAGCACCCTAGTGAGGGAGGGGTTGCAATGGCGCCCTCTTGTAGACACTCTGTGTGAGCGGTCACCTGCAGGGGCCCGGCCTGGCCAGTGACCAGGGCCTGGGATCAGACGTCAGGGACAGAGCAGCGCGTCTCCTGTGGGAACAACCCCAGGCTTCCCGCTGGCTCCCTCCGGCCACCCTCCCCCCGGCTCCCTGACTTCGTGTCCGAGCTGCTCCCTGTCCTCAGGGAGGCTCATTCAGGGGGAGCCTGGGCGCGTGGCTTTCCGGCTCAGCTGCGGTTCAGCTGATCGGCCGCATCGTCGCCAAGGCCTGTTCTCACCACGTTAGCGTTTGCCTGTCACTCTACCCGGGTGGCGAGCTTTCATGGCAACTTCCTTCGTTTCTGGATTAAAATGCACAGCGTGTGTTTCAGAGACAAAACGAGATGCGTTTCTGCCTCCAGCCAGGTGTACTCGTGCAGCGTGGACGGGGCGGTCCTGGCGTGGGACGTGAGCACCCTGCAGGTGACCCGCAGGCTCCAGTTGCCCGGCAGTGGCCTCTCGTCCATCCAGCTGCACGCCGACTGCCTGTGGTGCTGTGAGTCCTCCACCCTCACCAGAGAGCGCCCGCGCCGAGTTCCAGCTGTCATGTTAAAAGTCCAGTCTTCCCGGTCCCTTCTCTGCGCCTCCCCTGGGCGGGTCAGCTCCACAGCCTCTCCCCTCCTCACCTCTGCCCGCTGGTGGCAGGGGCACAGCGCACGCGCCCCCAGGAGTCGCCTGTGAGCAGCCGAGGGTGTGCCTGTGCCCCTCCCCCCCAGCACAGAGCAGGCGGAGGGCTGCGGGCTGAGCCAGCCTGTGCCCGGGTGGGAGGGAGCTTTGCGTTGTGCCTGTGGCGTGTTCTGCATTCCTGAGGCTCCCGCGTGTGCCGGTCCCGGAAGAGCTTCCGTGTGGGGAAGGGCACCGGGCATCCAGTGCGTTGTGCTTTGGCCAAAGCATTCGCCACCCAGCCCCCGTCAGTCCAGATACAGAGAGCACTGCCCCCCGACGCTTCCCGCAGCCCCGGGTGGCTCTGCCCACCCTCACCCGCCCCTCCTGCAGGCACCGGGAACAGCATCATGGCCGTGAACAGCTGTGTCCGGCAGGAGCTGAGGATCGACGAGACCTTCCAGGAGAAGAGCACCACCTTCGTGGCCTTCCAGCTCCTCCCCGAGGTACCCGCCCCGTCCGTCCGTCCGTCCGTCCGCCCGTCCGTCCGCGGGCCGCCCGCCGCCAGCACCCGCATGGTCCTCTCTGTCTCAGCAGGAGCAGCTGTGGGCCGCATGCGCGGGGTACGACGACATCTACGTCTGGGGCCTGCGGGACCTGGCCCGGCCGCCCGGGAGGGTCCACCTGCCGGACTGCGCCCAGGTTACCTGCATGATCCGGGTGAAGCGGCAGGTGAGGGCCGCCCGGGGGCGTGGGTGTGGGGCAGCCCTTCGCCCCCTGCAGCCCGTGGTGCTGACGCCCGTGTCCGGCAGGTGTGGGTGGGCGGCACGGGGCTGTCGCCGGGGAAGCCCCGGGGGAAGATCTACGTGGTGGACGCTGAGAGGAAGACGGTGGAGAAGGAGCTGGTGGCACATGCGGACACCGTGAGGGCGTTGTGCTCGGCCGAGGACAGATACGTGCTGAGCGGCTCCGGCCCGGAGGAGGGGAAGATCGCCATCTGGACCGTGGAGTGAAGGGGGACAGTGCGGGTCACAGCCGGCAGCAGGCTCAACCCTGCGAGAACCTCTGCCCGGATGCTGCCCCGGGCGCGGTCCGGAAGGTTCCAGAGCCCACGCCGGCACCGGAGCCAGTCACAGCTGAACGGGCTGCGCGCCTCTGTGGGCCCCATTCACGCCCTCACGCCCCCAGCCCCGCGCATGTGGCTCCTGCCTCCAGCCCAGCTGCCCCGCAGCAGGCGAAGCCGCCAGGGAGGGACACGCGGGACAGGCTGCGGACGGTTGGGCCGCGAAGGCCAGCCCTGGACCTGTTCTTTCAAATGAATGCGGAGCCTCTATAATGAAGAAACCCAGGGAGAGGCCTCCCACCGCAGAGCTCGGGCGCAGCCCCGCAGGCCAGGCCGCGCTCCAGGAGGCGCGGCGTCTCTAAGGGCAGGTGACTCCGCCGTCACCCACTCAGTGTTTGCCAAGAAGCCTTTTGCACACGTCCCCGTGCTGTTGCCTCTCATTCCCCACAGCCCACGAGGGACGTGTGGTGTGGTCGCCGGGCAGAGTGTGGGGTTTGGGGGCTCGAGGCCCCGCAGCCCTCGCTGCCTGAGGTCGGGAGGTGCAAGTCGGACCCCAGGCCAGGGCTCCGGGATGGACGCCCCGCCCGGGCCTCTGGCTTGGTGCCTGGGGCCCCCGCATTTAGGAAGGTCCGGAGTGGGGGCGGCACTTGGGGGTCTCCTGGGAGGTTCCCCCCGAGCCTGCTCACCAGGGGCACATGCTCCCAGCACCTAGGGCGTTCGGCCAGCAGCGGTGTCTGTGCGAGTGTGTGTGTGCGAGTGTATGTGTGAGTGTGCGTGCGAGTGTGTGCGTGTGTGTGTGTGTGTGTGTGTGTGATTCTGCTTTTATAAACACGGGACACGTTCCCTTAAAAGTCTGAGCACTAAACAGACTATTTAATGCCAGGCCTCACCTCCCAGGCAGGGAACTGTCCACTCGGCTCCGACGTCCACTCTCCTTTCCCTCCGAGACCCGCAGCAGAGACCCTGGCAGGTGACGGGGCCGCAGGATTAGCTCGAGATTCACCGAGCCCGTCACGTGACTGTCATGTGACTGTCACGCAGGTTCTCCATTCCCTTCCCTCTTGGTGAGACTTTCCAAGATCCTATTGGCCAGTCATTGCATTGAAAACAACTGCCCGGCCGGCGTGGCTCAGCAGCTGAGCATCGACCTATGAACCAGGAGGTCACGGTTCGATTCCAGTCAGGGCACAAGCCCGAGTTGTGGGCTCCATCCCAGGGGCAGGGGGAGGGCGGTGCAGGAGGCAGCCGATTAGTGATTCTCTCTTCATTGATGTCTGTATCTCTCTCCCTCTCCCTCCCTCTCCCATCAATGAAGATCCATTTAAAAAACACATGCTGGGACCCAGAGGCTTTCAGCACACGGTCATTGACAGAAGAGAGAGGCTGGGCCTCGGGCTGCAGCAAGTGGGCTCCACACTGGGTCACGCGTCTGGGGGTGGAAAGGGCTCCTCATGCCTCGGGTTCCTCTGGGCTCGGAGAGCCGTGATGAACGACCGGTCTCGGGAGCCCCCGAGGGAGCCGATCTACACGGACAGGACCCCTGCCTGCACAGGGCCAGGATTGGTACAACAGGGGTGCGCCCAGTGCCGATGGACACGGTGACGCCGGGTCGCTGCTCAGAGGCTGTGCAGACGCAGTGGAGTCTGACCTCCCGGGCGCCTGTGCCAAGAGCCGGGCCGGGCAGTGCGCCACTGCCTCCGCGCCCTCCACACGCCTCTCCGGCCCGAGGCACTCCCAGCGCAGATCGCGCCTCCTCTGTCCCGTCCGTCTGCCCTCCAGCTGCCAGAGTCCTGTTGGTGGTCCCTACTCTGGCCTTTCACTGTGTGCGTGAGTGTGAGTGGGTGTGTGCAAGTGTGAGTGTGTGTGCGTGCGTGTGTGTGCACGAGTGTGTGTGTGTGCGTGAGTGTGTGTGCGCGCGCGCGAGTGTGTGTGTGCGTGAGTGTGAGTGTGTGTGTGCGCGCGAGTGTGTGTGAGTGTATGTGTGAGTGTGCATGCGAGTGTGTGCGTGTGTGTGTGCGTGTGTGTGTTAGAGCGCCGGCCCAAGCACCGAAGGGTCACAGGTTCGATTCCCAGTCAAAGGCATGTACCTGGGTTGTAGGTTTGATCCCTGGCTCGTCAGGGTGGGTTCAGGAGGCAACCAATGGATGTTCCTCTCCCCGCCCCCCCTCCCTCCCTCTCACTCTGAAAAGCAATGGAAAAATACCCTCCTGTGAGGATGAACCAAAAACCTAAATGAAAAGCCGAGCACGTGGATGGCAGGCAGGCGGGTGCCCTGGGCCGAGTCCGCAGCCCCGTGCGTTTCTCACTGAGACCTAACTTCCCCATTCGCTGCTCGATTCGCTGCTCTCGCCCTCCAGTGCCGTGGCGCCTCCGGGGACTTCCTGCTCTCACCCAGGGACACCTGCAGGGTGCGGAATGTTCAGGATAAACAAGACACAGAGACAGACAGACAATAAATATAAACAAGATTTTTTCTAATAAAAAAAACAAAAATCTCAAAACAGAAGACCTCTGCTCACTCTCACCAGGAGGTAGGTGACCTGCTGGTGCGAAAGGAGGGAGGAGACCAGCCGCTCCGGGGCAGGGGCTTCATGGGTGTTTAGAAACCCACTTCGTCCTCAGCCTCTAGGGGCGGCCCCGGGGCCAAAGGGCATGCATGGGGGCCGAGTGGGCAGCAGGGGGCGCTGCGAGCCAGTGCTGGCCAAGGAGCCACAGGTTCCCGTCCCCAGCAGGGAGCACCCCCACCCCCTGCGATCCCCACCGGAGGGTGCACAGGGCCCAGGCAGGCCCCAGGCGTGGGGTGTTCTGGCCACCGTCTCCCGACGTCCAGGCTGGACCTCACGCCGCCCCCAATCCTGCGGCTTCCCTTCTCCTTCCCGCCTCCACCCACCCCCACCGGGCCGGCTCCCTCAGCGCCCCCTCCCACCAGTCGGAGGAGCCTTTTAACAGAACTGTTCCGGGGTTCAAGTCTCGCCCCCAGTGACCCCAGCCCCTCTTCTCCGCTGCCACCTGGGCTGCTCCGTGTGCAGCTGGGGCGGCCGGCTGTTTCCAAGCCCCCCTGCCACACACGCTCGCTCTCCAGGCGGTCAGGGCCCCCACCCCGGGGGCCCGAGAGGGCGTGGGCTCCCAGCTCAGCCACGCTGGTGGGTGGGTCTCCCCAGCCGCTCAGCCTGAGTGCCCAGAACCAGGGGACCCCACCTCCGGCTGACGGCAGCCCAGGAAGAGTGGGGCTGGAGGTGCCTGCGAGGGCTCAGACACTGGGAGGCCTTTGGGGAAACAGCCACTCCCCCCAGGAGGAAGCGACAGGCACGCCACAGGCACGTGGAAGGTTATTCAGATTCAACCCCAAAGTCCACGAGAGACAGAGGGGCGGACACAGGAGGCCCGGGCTCCATGCTGTCTGCAGGGGTGGCATGAGCCCACAGAGCAGGTGCAGGGCTGAACCCCAGAGCGGGGTACACAGAGCAGGAGCAGGGCTGAACCCCACAGAGCGGGGTACACAGAGCAGGTGCAGGGCTGAACCCCACAGAGCGGGGTACACAGAGCAGGCGCAGGACCAGACCCCACAGACAGACGGGGCACAGAGCAGGTGCAGGGCTGAACCCCACAGAGCGGGGTACACAGAGCAGGTGCAGGGCTGAACCCCAGAGTGGGGTACACAGAGCAGGTGTAGGGCTGAACCCCACAGACGGGGCACAGAGCAGGTGCAGGGCTGAACCCCAGAGCGGGGTACACAGAGCAGGTGCAGGGCTGAACCCCAGAGCGGGGTACACAGAGCAGGTGCAGGGCTGAACCCCACAGAGCGGGGTACACAGAGCAGGTGCAGGGCTGAACCCCACAAACAGAACGGGGCACAGAGCAGGTGCAGGACCAGACCCCACAGAGCAGGGTACACAGAGCAGGTGCAGGGCTGAACCCCAGAGCGGGGTACACAGAGCAGGTGCAGGGCTGAACCCCACAGAGCGGGGTACACAGAGCAGGTGTAGGGCTGAACCCCACAGATGGGGCACAGAGCAGGTGCAGGGCTGAGCCCCAGAGCGGGGTACACAGAGCAGGTGCAGGGCTGAACCCCACAGAGCGGGGTACACAGAGCAGGTGCAGGGCTGAACCCCAGAGCGGGGTACACAGAGCAGGTGCAGGGCTGAACCCCACAGAGCGGGGTACACAGAGCAGGTGCAGGGCTGAACCCCACAAACAGAACGGGGCACAGAGCAGGTGCAGGACCGGACCCCACAGAGCGGGGTACACAGCGGGTGCAGGACCGGACCCCACGTCCACCACAGAGAACAGCAAGGCACAAGCCCTGGGCCCCCTCCAGCTCACTCCCCACCCAATAAAAAGTGTAAGGCAGGTGGACATTCTTTACTTCTCCCCCCACCAGGTGTGTCACACGCAGGTGTCGCTGCTAGACCAGCAGGAGCAGCAGCCTCCAGCGCAGGAAGCTGGCCAGGGTGGCCCCGGGGCAGCCGCTGGCCTGCAGCAGCCGCAGGATGAGGGCAGCTGGCAGGTCCCAGCCCTGCCTTCCAGGAGGCCCCGCCCCACCTGCTCCTCAACTCGGTCCTGGTGGCGGCAGGAGCCAAGCAGCCTGGGAAGTCCTGTTCGGTGGGGCTGCCCTGGCCGGCCGGTGTCTAGGGGTTTGGTGTGCACCCGTGTGTCTGCGACAGGCCCAGCACTGCTGTGGGAGCCACTGCCACAGGAGGAAGGCCGGGCACTTTTGAGAGTGGACCTCAAGCAGGCCGCACAGACACCCGGCCTCGGTGGCCTGTGCCTGGCAGGATGGGAGGAGCCGCCCTTCATTCCTAGCACCCACTCCTGCGCTGCAGCCCACACCTCAGGGGGCTCCACCCTGGAGTTCAGGGGGTGAGGGGGGGGGGGGTGTCAGACCTATTTCTCCATATGCTGCTGCCCAAGCAAACACCCCTGAGACTGTGGAGCCCAGACTCTGAGGGGCGTGCTGTCCTGCCCCCCCCGCCCAACCCCTGGAGACACTGGGCACCCGTCCCACCTGGCCGCTCAGGGGCCGGTGCAGGGGCTCAGGGCACCTGGAGTGTCTGGAACCAGGGGAGCCGAGGTGCAGCGAGAAGACGGTGCCCGGCCACTCGGGGGCCTGCCCGTCCCCAGGAGGCTCTCGGGCCTCTCCAGGCCTCACACATGGGCCCCTCGTCTGCCAGGCGGGCCTCTGGGGTCCTGACCTATGCGGGAGGGCCCCTGGGCGGAGGGCATCTGAGGTGGGCGGGCACCCAAAACCCGGGCACGGGCGCTGCCAGCGGCGGAGACAGGGCGAGACCAGCGGCCAGTCAAGTACACAGACTCAGTCATTCCTTTACATACACAGAAATTCAAGTAATTTATTTCAAAACTGCTTAGTTTCATCTTGAAATATATATTTGCTCTAGAATGATCATATTGCAGCATGATTCTCATGCAGTTTAAAGTCCTTTATTTAAAAAAACATCAACTTGAGGCAGCGAAGTTTTACAACTGGTGCTCCATCCGGGGCGCGGGGCCTCCCCTGAGACTGCGGCCCGAGCGCGTGCGGACGCCGGTGCAGAGACGGTAGCAAACGGCCCTGGTGGTTGCAAACCACGAGGCGATGGTTCTTTCCTCACGGAGTGACCGTGGGGACTCCAGCGTCAAGCGGGGGACCAGGCGACGAGGTCAGAGGTTCAGCAGTGTCCAGCACGTGGCCGGCGGCCGTGGCCCCCACCCCTCGATGGGGCTGGGCAGGCCCAGCAGACGGTTCAAAGACAAAGTGCAATGAGAGTCAGCGACGTACCCGGGCCCCGGGCAGGGACGCGCTGCGGGGCAAACCTGCCGCTCAAATGCCGCCCGGCTGGTGCCCGTGGGCAGAGCCAGGAGTGGCCCTCGCCAACCGCCCGCTCCGCCCCCAGGAGCAGGGCCCTGCCCTCCCGGCTTGGGGGTGTGGCTGCCACATGCCCACTGCCCAGGAGCGGGCACACGTGTCGAACTCTGAGGAGGAGAGGAGATGCCGTTAGTCTAAACAGTGTTTGGAAAAAATTTTTTTTCTAAAATCGGAAAGAAAAATACTCTCCCGCAGCGAGCAGCAGCACCGACGTGTGGCGAGATCTGACACGTCCCGACACCACAGAGAACACACCTGGTGAGCACGGCCGTCACCGACCAGGTGGCCGGGACCTGAAGGCTCAGAGGCGCCGCGGAAGGCAGCCCTCCCGTCTCCGAGCCGCTCACGGCCGACACGGTAAGCCTGGCTCACAACTCAGACCTGCAGGACAGTGTGCCTGCGGGTCAAAGTGGAAATTAAAGATCTTTTTCAGTTAAATAAAAAGATTTCAAATGATTTTTAATTGTGGAGAAAGTGAATCCTGGGGGTATCTGCCTACGCTACAGCAGCCTCCCTTCCGCTGGGCAGGCGCCGGGGCTGGCGCGGCCACGGAAGCAGCGCTGGCCGCTCGCGGGCGCCCGGGCGCCCGGGCCCCACACCCCGCGGGCGTGTGTGCACCGGAGCCGCTCAGACCATGGACTCCGTCTCCACGAGCCCCTGCGGGCCCTCCTTTCGCGTCAGCCGCAGGACCGTGGGCTTCTCGCCGCTGCCCTCGCCCGGCGGCGGGGCGGACAGGCCTCTCTGCTCGTCCTTGGCCTCTTCCGACACCTCCGGGTAGATCACCAGGAACGTGGCGGACAGGAAGCCCAGGAAGGAGCCCACGGAGGCCACCATGGGGATGACACTCACGGTGCCCACGGCGTCCACCACGCTCCCGAGGGCCGACGCCACCAGGATCTGGGAGATGTAGACCTGGCAGGAGAGGATGGCGCAGTCGATGCCGAAGCCGCGCTTGGAGCTCCCGGGGCTGTGGTGGATGTACTGCAAGAGAGGACAGGAGGGCTAGCCACGGCTGGCTCGGCAGGACCCCGCCCCTCTGCACCCTGTGGCCGTTTCAGAGCACAGAGCACAGACCCGGACCGGCTGGGCCCGAACGGCCCGGGGTAAGGGCAGAGCGACCTGGGCACGAGGGAGTGAGCGCGGGCTCGGGAGCCAGGCCACAGTGACCCGGCACGATGTGCCCAGCACCCACCGCGGGCGCAGACGCACCTCCTTGATGTCGTGGTACTGCCCCAGCAGGGCATAGGGGCAGTAGGAGATGCTCATGGACACGATGCCCATGGTGCTGATCATGATCATGGCCACGTAGACGTTGGCGAACATGGCCATCACGGCGGTGCCCACGGAGAAGCCCAGCGTCCCCAGCACGTAGATGACCCGGATGCTCAGGTCGTAGTTGTCCAGGTACTTCTGGAGCAGAGCTGCCGAGAGAGCATGTGCTCACGGCCCCGCACCCTCCCTGCACGCCGCTGCCCACCACAGTGCCCACTCCCCGTCCAGGGCGCCAGCCCTCAGAAAGGAGCCAGCCCTCGGCCCAGGCTCTGCCATCGGCCCCGACCCGCCGCTCCCTGGGCCTCTGTCTGCCAGCCCAGCTGCCCAGGCCCGTTCAGCAGCCCCCAACCCTGTGTCCAGTCCTGCGGAGGGAACTCAAGCGGCTGCGGGTTTGCTCATGGGCACCCCTTGGCCCCCCCTTCCTGACCAGCATCTAGATGTCACCTCCTCCGGAGGCACCATGGACGCCATCCTGAGGCCTGTCCACGCTCGGACAGCGCAGTGACTGCCACGCTGGCGCCGGCTGCTGAGCGGCATTTATCTCGGCTCCCTGAGTCCAGGCCAGGCTGGGGCGAAGCCACCGCCTCCCCCAGGATGTGGGTGAAGAACGGACAGGGAACCCCTGCCTGGCACAGGACTCCCAGGACTGAGCCTGTCGCCCTGACCCCCGGGCACAGCGTCTTTGGGGGAAGGCCCCTCTGCATGGCAGGTGCCCCTGCAGCCATCCTGACCGCCAGCAGGTCCCCACTCCCGCTCCCTGTCCTGGCTGAGGTGCCACGGCCCCTCCCGGGCTCAGGGGCACAGCCCCCCCCCCCGAGGGTCCCTGCAGGGCCCAGCCCCGAGGCCAGCCGCAGCGGGAGTGCAGGACACCGTGTTCCCGGGCTCCTTCCCGGAGGCAGGCAGCCCCGCTTCCCCTGAGCAGAGCCCCCTCCATGAGGCCCTGGGACCACTCACCCGAGCAGATGGCCCCGGTGGCCGCGTAGATGACCAGCCCCCAGCAGCCCATCTTCACGCCGGCGTTGTAGGCCTGCCAGGCGGTCGAGTTGGAGGGAGCCTATTCCAGAGACAAGACTGGGCTGGTGCCGCGCGCCACCGGCACAGGCGGCTGCTTCACCTCTCGACGCAGCCAGGGGGTTGCTGCGCAGCAGGCACAGCAGCCTCCACCAGGTCAGCGCTGAGAGGTCCACCTCCCTCCAGCCTCGCTCCTCCCTGGTCCGGGCTCACCTAACTGGCAGCACCCCCCCCCCCCCCGCCCCCGTCCCGCCACAGCCCAGGTGAGGGCACGTGGAGGGCGGGGCCTGAGCCTGTGCTGAGACCACCCCAGCTGGACCCCAGGAGACACAGCCACAGGTGTGAGCCAGGCGGAAGCCATGGCCGCTGGCCTCGCCCACACGTGGTGACTGATGGCCACGTGTGGTGACAGACGCTGAGGGTCCGGCCCACGAAAGTGGCGGCCAAAACTACATCTCAATTCAGGTTCTCAGTGCCCCGCCCGGGGCACTTCTGACTGCTGACCACGGACCGGGTGTGACGACCTCCAAGTTCCCCCGATGGCCCTGCCACGTCCCCAGGAGCACCCTGGCCGCTGCCCACCGAGAGCCACCCACCCGCACCCGCGCGCTGGGGCAGCAGGCGGCGGCCTGGGGAGCGGCCTCCCTGCCGAGCTGGGTGCACGGGACCATCACGCGCCCGGCTCTCCCCGGGCCCCTCGTTCAGCCCTCACGACCGCCGTGACACCCACCCGGCTCACCTTGGGGTCCCCCTCGAAGATGACCTGGCCCATGAAGTCGGTGTAGAAGACGGCCTCGGCGATGACGGAGAACCAGGTGAGCAGGTGGCAGAGGCAGAGCCGCGTGAGCTCGCGCGGCATCTTCAGCATGGACAGCCACAGCAGCCGCACGGTGGTCTCGCCCTCGCCCTCCTCGCTCTCCGTGTCGCCGCTGGAGGTGGTGGCCCCGCTCTGGTTGCGGTGCCGGCTGCGCTGCCGCTGCCGCTTCTGCAGGTCGTACAGGTCGCTCATGCTGCGCGAGGGCTTGATCAGGACCACGGCGTTGGCGCGCCGGTAGCGGTAGCGGTGGGAGCCGATCTTGCCGTAGTAGGAGAAGGTGCTGGAGGCCTGGCGGCGGAAGCCGTGCCTGCGCCGCCGTAGGGCGCTGGACGCGGTCGAGGGCTTTGGGTCCCCGGCGTTGTAGCCGGGTGGGCCGTCCCTCGGGGGAGAGCCGCTGCCGTTGGGGACTTTGGCCTCGTGCATGTGATTATCCAGCAGCACGGCGTCCTCTTTGGTGGTGTCCCCGAGCAGCGAGGACAGGCGGGGCGGCAGGGCGGGGCCCAGGTCCTGGCTGGCGCTGTGGGGCGTGCCGGGGCCCGAGGCGTCGTGGAAGATGGAGGGCTCGATGCCGCGCAGGAACAGCAGCTCAGGCTCCAGGTCCAGCGTCGCGTCCGGCACGTGCAGCACCGAGTCGCTCTTGCTCCGCACCAGCTCCACGCCCAGGTAGTCCAGCGCCAGCTCCTGCTCCGACTGCACCTCGTCGGGGAACAGGCCGCCGTCCAGGAGGCTGGGCGGGGCGGGCGGGGCGGCCTCGGCACGCTCCTGCTGGGGGCAGTACTGCTCCTCCTCGATGCTGAACAGGTGCAGGGCCACCGACGCCGTGAACACCACGGCCGCGAAGAAGAACAGCACCTGGTTCTGCGTCCGGAACCAGGAGCCCAAGAAGGTCTGTGTCCAGTCCAGCCCCCCGAGCACGTAGCCGATGGCCCCGCCGAGGCCTGGCGGGCGGAAGGACAGCAGCAGTGAGGAGCGGCGCCCGGGCCCCAGCAGACAAGCCAGCCAAGGTGTCCGACGGCCCGCGGGCTTGGGAGGGAGAGGGAGGGGCGGGTGGGGAGGCAGCACAGGCCCCTCTGGCCGACTCTGGGTCTGCAATTCTGACCCCACAGCTTCCTGCAGTGCCCGGGACCCCGCGCGGCACCACCCTGGGCCCCAGGCCTTGGAAGCGGGCGCTCCAGCGGATGTGAAAGCTGCGGGGAGCGGTGGGCCCTGCGCTGGGCAGGGCCAGCTACCAGCACGTCACCCGTCAGCACTCATCGGGCCTGGGGGCGGGGCCCTGCTCAGCCTGGCCTGCTGGCAGCTGGTCCGGAGCCCACTGCCCCGAGCGTGGGCCGGGGATGGGGGGGGGCAGGGCGCTCACCGGCAGAGAAGGCGTGGATGTTGAGGGCCATGTCCTGATCCTCGCTGTCCACCACGTCCAGCAGGTAGGCGCGGATGGGCCCCTCGGTCGCGTCGGCGCTGAAGTCCAGGACGACCACGCCCAGCACTGTGAGCACGATGCCGATGGGCTGCTGGCCAGGCACGTCCCCGAGGACCAGGCCTGGCGGGCACAAGCGGGCAGGCCTCAGCTCCGGGCACCCGCCCCAGCCCAGCCAGAAGGTGCTCCTTCCTGCCGCCTGCGGGCCGCTGTCCCTCCACCACGCTAACTGGCCGCGGACTCAGAGCTCCTTTCAGTGGGCGTTACGACCAAGCAGAGAGGGTCCTTCCCACCCACCTGCACGGGCGGGGTCTCTGTGGTCCCGCCGGGCTCAGGGCCTGCAGGTACGTCCCTGCTGCTCTGAGTGCACGGGGACGGGAGTGACAGGCTGGGCTTCTGTCGGGGGACATGCGGCTGCAGGGCTGCCCCTCAAGCCTGGCCCAGGCCTTTGAGAAGCTGAGCGAGGCCCCTGTGGGGCCTCTTCTTCCATGACCGGCATCACTGGCTGCCACCTGAGTGCACAGACCTGGGGGCGAGCTCCCGGCTTCAAAGTCACTGACGGGGCTGGGGGGTGGGGAGGGGGTCATTGGGGGGAAAGGAGACATACATAATGCTTTACACAATAAAAAAGGCCATCTTATCACCCTTAAAGAAAAAAAGTCACTGGGGAAAACCACGTGTGTTCTCAGCAGCCTCTAGCGGCGCCCCCGGCAAACACTGTTTCCCCATCGAGCTGCTTCAATTACAAACAAAACAAAACAAAATGAAGCGACTGCGAGGACGTGAAACAGCACCGCCAGCCTCGCACGGCCGGCATTTTCAGTACCGAGTCGGGAAAAGGAAAAGATAATTTCTGAGCCAATGCTGGGAACAGGACGTGGTCGGATACGCGCTAAGCAAACAGCCCACCAGGAAGCGCCGCCCTGTGAACAGGCTCCCGGGGCTTTCCCACAGCCCCGGCCGCCAGGCACCCACGCGGGCACTGCGAGGCCGGCCCGGGCCACCACTGAGCGGCTTCCCTGGGGGCAGGCTCTCCCGGCTCGGGGGGCACGGGGCGGCGGGGCACTCACCGATGGCAGAGCCGTTGAGGAAGAGGGCCACCCCAAAAAGCACACCCACACACAGGGCGAGGATGAACGGCCGCCGCCGGCCCCAGCTCAGGGTGCACCGGTCACTCGCGGAGCCGATGAGAGGCGTGAAGATGAGGCCGAGGATGGGGCTCAGGAACCAGGTGAGGCTGTAGTACTGCTCCGGGAGGCCTGCAACAGACACCGCCGTCACGGGCAGGCACGCACACGCACAGACATGTGCCGTCACACACACTCGCACGCACACACACAGATGTGTGGCCACCACACAGCGGACACACGCACAGACACCGCCGTCACACGCACATGCCATCACACATGTGGGGACGCACACACATCACACATGCATGGGCTGTCACAGGTGCAGGCATGCCCACACATCACACGTGCCATCACACACAGGAATACACAGGCATGCACCATCACATGGGAAGGCGTACACACATACAGACGGGTGGCCGTCACATGCATAGGCATGCAAACATACACTCGACCATCACACATGTGGGCACACACACACACACACGCACACAGACACTCGCAGGCTCGCCAGCCCAATCAGTCTGCTGTCCCTGCTCAGGAAGCCTGGGGACAGGGTGCTGCTGGGGGCACACACACGTGGTCGCACATATGCACCCCAGGCGGTGAGAGACTCGTCAGGACAGAAGGTCCTGCCTGTGGGGCTGGGCGGTTTGTGCCCATTTTACAGATGGGGAAGCTGAAGCTCAGAGAGGTTAGGCATCTGCCCTGGTCACAGTGAGAACCGAGAGCCCTAGGGCTTAAGCCCCGGGCTGCCCAACTCCAAGCTCTATGCACACTGACCCCCACGCTGGCGTCCTACCACCCAAACCCAGTGCCCACGGGGGCGGGAAACGAGGACGAACAAGCCGCAGCGTCAGCCAACAGCACGGCGGAGCCTCCCGCACGCTGGGCACAGGAGAGCATCCGCTGGGGCTCCGCGTATACGACATGCCAAGTGGTAAAGGGGTCTCTGCTGGCGGGAGCCAGGGGTTTGGGCTCAAGGTCCCGTTCTTAACCTGGGTGGGGGTGGCTGGGGACTACCCAGCCACACTCGGATCCTGCGCCTCCCGCACGGTGCTCGTCGATGGGCAGGCGACACACAGAGCAGCAGGCGCTTGGGCGGGAGTCACTGGGCTGACGTTCCCCACCGCCAAGGGCACCGCCACGACGGGCCTGCTGGGCGGGACGACTTCGCTCTCAGGAAAGGAGGCGCCTTTTGAAATCACTGAGTGGACAAAAGCACCTGTGTGCTCACTCCGCCCAGGATCGAGGCGCCTCCGGCCCCCATGCCGCGCAGAACTGCAGGGAGTTCCAGGGCCAGGGCCTCGGCCAAATGCACAGGCCGAACGCACCGTGTTTCAGGAAGCAAAGCGCGAGCTCGCGGAGTGTCCCGCTGACGAGCCCTGGTCCCAGGCCCTGGGTCCTCGCCTCTCACCACTGGTCAGGCCGTGAGGACAGCGGCCGCTGTGGCCACACCAACACTGCCCACACCGACACTGCCCACATCCCACAAGACACGCTGTCCAGCACCGCATTTCTCACAAATAACCGCGCACACTTCCCCAAGAACGGGGCACTTTTTAAACATATATTTGTATTGGTTTCAGAGAGAGGGAGAGGAAGAGAGGGGCAGACACACCCATGATGAGAGAGAGAGCAAGCTGCCTCCTGCACGCCCCCCACTGGGGGTCAAGCCCAAACAGGGCCTGTGCCCTGACTGGGAATTGAGCCGTGACCTCCTGGTTCCTAGGTCGACGCTCAACCCCGAGCCACACCGGCCGGGGGACTCTCACTTTTGTTGGGATTTTTAAACGTCACGACTTGACTAATAAACGCTGACCAGCCTAGCGACAGGGCTCCTCGCAGACGATGTGTGCGCGTGCGGCACCCGCGGCCCTGCCGGCCTCCTCTCCTCGGGCCTGTCTTCCGCCGGCTGCAGTGGGGGCCAGGCTGGGAGGCACCGGGCCTGGTGGCAGGAGCGCCGGTCCCGCACACCCTGCGCCCGAGCTCCTGAAGGCGCCTACGGGCTCAGGGCTCTGCCTCCAGGAGCAGCTGAGCCTGACCACAGCTCAGATGCAAACTGCCACCCACTGTCCTCAGTGTCCACTGTGCGACGGCCCGGCCGCCCCTCACTGGCCTGTTCACGCCCCCCCGCCGCCAACGGAGCACGGGACGTGGACACACACCGACCAGCTGCATGACGACCCTGGAGGCAGCTTTCCCGCCCGAGAGGGACCGCAGGGCTGGAGGCAGGACGCCCGGAGGTGCCGCTCCGCGTTGCCCCCTCACAGGCACCTGAAAGGCTGCGGGGCGATGGCTCCGGGAAGCGGTGCTTGTGCTTCTGGGGCCACAGGCTCGGCCCCAGCTCCCGCTGTGCTCAGGCTGCAGGGAGCCGCCCGCGGGTGAGAGCACTCCCCTCCCTCCCCCGGCCCGAGGCCAGGGCGGCGCCCAGGGCAGCCTCTCTGTGACCCACCCCTCGAGCCCTCGGCACTGGCCTTGCACGGCGGGAGCTGGGGCTGCTTGCCAGTGCGTGGACTTGGCCTTCCTGAGCAGCAGTGGGGGGCACGCTGTGCTGGGACTGTGCCCTGCGCACCCCCAGGGGCAGCGTGAGGAGCGTGCGGCTTCCAGGTACAGGTTCACAGACAGACGAGGAACTTGGGTCTTTCTGAGAAGTCACACCTTTAAGCCCCAACCTTCGGGACTCATCCAGAAGTTTGCCGAGCACCCGGTGAGCCAGCGGCGGCTCCTGCACAGGCAGCGCCTGCGGCTCCTCTGCCCGGCTCTTCTGCAAGCACCTTCTAGGCCGGAGGAGCCGCAGCTGCCGGGGCGCAGCCGCACCTGAGCCAAAAGGGTGCGGTTATGGGACTTGCTGGGCAGCGGCCTGGCCCACGGGGCACCCGGGGCTGGGAATGGCACAGGGACACTGGGTGACACTTTGTCTACGCCCAAACATTGGCAGGGAAAGTAACCATTTCCCTCACGTCCCCAACGCCACCCTGAGCTGTGAGTGAGCCGGTCTGGACGCCCCCGCGGCGGTGAGAACAGTCCCGTCCCGGGCGCGGGGGCGCTGGGACGCGGCGGCCACGGCCTTTCCCAGCCCGGCTCTGAACAAACAAGGCGGCCGCAGTAAATAATTTCTGTTTTCTTCCAGGCACCAGCCGAACAACAATGGTGGGACCAGGAAGGCCCCGCGCTCACAGGAAATGCTCCGTGTGTCACCCTCGCCCGCAGGCTGAGTGAGGTCACGGTGACGGCAGCCACGCGGTCACGCGCAGGGGCTCCCGCTCCTCACGGCCTCTCCTGATAACGGGCCTGGGGGCGGGGCGGGCGGAAGGTGCTGGGGCTTTAACAAAGGCTGCGGTGGGAACAGCAGCCCCTCGACAGGCAGGGCTGCCCATCCAGATAGGCTGTTCCCCACGCAAACGCACGGCAGCGCCAGCTCCTGGGAGCCGCTCCCGGTGGGAACCGCTCGGGAGCCTCGGTGACTGAAGAATGAGTCAATGAAGCTGGAAACCACCGCCTGCGGCACGTCCCTGCCCCTGGCCACACACAGGCCCTGCCCTCCCCCACCCCCTGCCCCCGGGCGTCTGCCTGCACAGGCCGAGGGGGCAGATGACACCTCCAGCTACAGCCAGGGCCCAGAGCTGCAGGAATGTTCCAGGATCAGAGCCACCAGGAGGAGGAGGGAGGGATGGAAAGAAGGGACGTAAACTCATGCTTTTCTGAGGCCCCGCGGAGCAGCACCCTGTGAGGAGGGCGCGAGAACCTGTGGCCAGGGACGCGCCTGGGCCTGGGCCTGGCTGGCCTAGGAGCAGAGGAATGACACGGGTGCCCAGCACCCAGCTGTGTTCCCCAAAAGTTAGCGTTCACCCCAGTGAGGAGGAGCAGACAATGGAAGCCTGGTCCGCAGGCCCCCTGGGCGTCGGGGAGATGGCACCGTCAGGCCTCCTGCGGGCACCGTGAGCGGCATCCCAGTGGGTCCCATGGTCTTTCTTCTGGTAGAAGAGCCTTCTCCCTCCCTGACGTGGCCGACGCCCGACGTGGTTTCCAGGGAATAACTGGGCCGGCCGCTGGCAGCCCCACCCCGGGCTCCCCAACACTGGGTGAGAGGCCTGGTCCTGTTTTAAACAAGGGCTGGGCCCACTGGCCAGAATCAAGCGGGACCCTGACCCACCAGAGAGCGGGGGACCCTGACCCGCTGGAAAGCGGGGCACGGCCTCCTGCTCCCGCCCGCTGCGGCCAGTACCCACCTCCGCGGCTCTAACAGGAGCCCTGCAACCAGCAGCCATCTTTACGATGACACAGCGAGGCTGCCTATTGCTACCCGGACCGCATGGCCCTTGGCGGGAGGTTGCAAGGCTCCCTGAAGATCAGGAAGTGCACGGCCACCCAGCGCCCAGCTGCTCGCTCAGTCCCACAGCCATGTCGGTCCCAGAGCCAGCACGCCGCCAACGGCACGTTTCCCTATGGCCAGCCTTGGAGGAGGATGAAGGCTCTGCAAGTCCAACACGTCCAGAACCTACTGATCCGCACTCCAAACCCAGAGCTCCCCTGGGTCCCCTCACTCATGGAGGACACCCCATCACCGACCTGCTGGCAGAAGCCTGGGCACCTCCCCTCCCCTCCCCCGGAGCCCAGCACTGCCACAGCTCAACCACCTCTCGCCCCCCCAACACACCACCTGTACACACCCCTGCCCCGCCGCCCACACCTCCCACTACAGACCCAGCAGGGACTGCCCGAGTGGCCTGCGCCTGCCAGCGCCCCACGATCCAGGGTGGAGGAGGGCAGCCTCAGGGCGCCGAGGACCCCACCTGTAACGCTCAGGGACCACCAAGTAGCAGAGACCCCGCCTGGGCCGCGTCCGTTTCCAGCACAACCCACCACCTGGCAAGCAGAGGGCGCGGCGGAGACACCTCCTTCCTATGAGCCCAGCAGGCGCTTGGGCGCCCACCTGCGCTCCCAGCCCCACTGCCCGCCTTCCCGAGGGACAGTCGCTTGCTCACGTTTCTAGGCTGAAGGCACTGGAGGCCTCGCAGGGACACCTCGCAGGGACAGTGCGAGGCGGAGGGGTGAGAGGTGGCGGAAGAAGTGCCACAGCCTCGGCCGGACAGAGCAGTGGACACAGGGCAGGCATGGCCCTGGTTGGGAGAGGGCAGAGGTCTTGGTCTGGGAAAGGGACAGATCACAGTGCCAAGCACAGAGTGCCAGGGAGAGGCCAGGCCAGTTCCTGGGGAGGAACCCCTGGACCAGAGACCAGCGTCCCCAAGGCCACAGCAGGTGAGGGAGACCAGAGGCCATACAACCGAGGGGGCGTGGTCAGGAAGGGCTGTACCACCGCAGGGCCCCCTCACCCTGTCACCCCCGCAGGGCCCCCTCACCCTGTCACCCCGCAGGGCCCCCTCACCCTGTCACCCCCGCAGGGCCCCCTCACCCTGTCACCCCGCAGGGCCCCCTCACCTTGTCACCCCGCAGGGCCCCCTCACCCTGTCACCCCGCAGGGCCCCCTCACCCTGTCACCCCGCAGGGCCCCCTCACCCTGTCACCCCCGCAGGGCCCCCTCACCCTGTCACCCCCGCAGGGCCCCCTCACCCTGTCACCCCCGCAGGGCCCCCTCACCCTGTCACCCCGCAGGGCCCCCTCACCCTGTCACCCCGCAGGGCCCCCTCACCCTGTCACCCCCGCAGGGCCCCCTCACCCTGTCACCCCGCAGGGCCCCCTCACCCTGTCACCCCCGCAGGGCCCCCTCACCCTGTCACCCCCGCAGGGCCCCCTCACTCTGTCACCCCGCAGGGCCCCCTCACCCTGTCACCCCGCAGGGCCCCCTCACCCTGTCACCCCGCAGGGCCCCCTCACTCTGTCACCCCCGCAGGGCCCCCTCACCCTGTCACCCCCGCAGGGCCCGAGATGGCCAGGTGGCCTCAGACCTGGTCCTCCCTCCCAGCTGCTGGGAGGCTGTCCTGCCCGTGACCGGGGGATGGTTAACGTGCCACCCCCCCTTCCCAGGGAAGGTGAATGGAAGGGCCCGGAGATGCAGACGCACCAGAGTCGCAGGGGCGAGGGCTAGACGTGTCCCCGGCCCCAGCCTCACCCCAGCAGCAGCCCTGACCTCAGCGGCCCAGCACCCCGACAGGAAGTGAGCTGAGAGCCCCCTCGGCTCGTAGGCGCTGCCCCTGCATTTAGGGGCGCCGTCAGGGTGCAGGAGGCACATGGGCCGTTAGAAAGCTGAGGGTCAGATGCCGGGGGCCCCAGGGGCAGCAGCCTCGCGGACTGCAGGCGGTGTGGCTCAGTGGGCTGTGCCGTCACCATCCAGCAGGAGAGCCGTGAAGAAATGAGGACGGGGTCGTTCGGAGACGGTGGGGCCCGACTGGGTCGAGGAGGCTGAGAACTCCGGCCGCGGCAGCGCAGGCCTCCGGGGCCGGCGGGGATGGGGGCACAGCTCTGCGGGCCAAAGGCGCCTCCCATCACAGCCACAGTGACAGCAAGTGCAGCGTGTGGGAGCGGAGAGGAATCAAGGTCACACAGCCGGCTTGAAACTGATGACTCGGCAGCTCCCGCCCAGGCTCAGCGCCGGCCGCCCTCCCTGCCCTCCGCTGCGGGGACTTTCTGCCTCCACAGCGGTTCCCCCTCGTGCAGGCAGCATCCAGTGGCCCTGGCCTCCCCTCGTCCAGCCCTGACCACCCGGCTTCCCAGCTCGTGATCTGCCTCACCCAGAGCTGCGAGCAGCCCTTGTACCACGTGGTGCCAGTCCCCACACCAGGCGGGAGCTTCTCAGAGCGCCTTTCTGCTAGGCTCCCCAACAGTGTGCAAGCCCGGGCACCCACCCCTACTCACCCACCTACCCACCCACCCACCTACCCACCTACTCACCCACCCACCCACCCACTCACCCACCTACTCACCCACCTACCCACCCACCTACCCACCCACCCACCTACCTACTCACCACCTACCCACCCACCCACCCACCCACACATCCACCTACCCACACATCCACCTACTCACCACCTACCCACCCAACCACCCACCTACCCACCCACCCACCTACCCACCCACACACCTACCCACCCACCCACCTACCCACCCACCCACCTACTCACCACCTACTCACCCACCCACCTACTCACCCACCCACCTACTCACCCACCCACCCACCTACTCACGACCTACCCACCTACTCACCACCCACCTACCTACTCACCCACCCACCCACCTACTCACCCACCCACCCACCTACTCACCTACCTATCCACCTACTCACCACCTACCCACCTACTCACTCACCTAACCACCCACCTGCCCACCTACTCACCCCCTACCCACCCACCCACCTACTCACCACATACCCACCTACTCCCCGCCAGGTGCGCCCCTCCCACTTAGACAGCTCGTGTCGGTGGAAGACACTTTTCAGGACAAAACCACCGCCACCTGGAACATACTTCGCTGGTGGACACATACTGTACTGGTTGCTCTGATACAATTTTTCCTGTCGCTTTTAATTCCACTGTGTATATACTAGTACATGGTTCATGTTCTGTCATTACTGTAATTTTGGAAGATTATGATCCAGCAAGTTTGAAAGCTGCTGCAATACAATACAGCCCTATTAAAACTGTTCAACACCACTGTTCTTTACTCGTGTTAATATGTGCAGAATGGCCCAGAGCTCTCTGTAAATCACCTCCTTGGAGTGGCGAATAAGGCCTCTTGTGATCGGACCCCTGCCTACCAGGGCCCGGATCTCTCAATGCAGCCTCCCCTCTCCCTGTGCCTGGTTGGCGCTAGCTGTCCTTTTCCCGCTGTCCCCCAGGCTCGGGCAGTGGCCTGCGTTGTAAGTGTGCCTCCTAATCTTGCTTCTGCAGGCCACCGGTCACAGCCTTTGCCCAGGCCAGCGGGGCACCCACACCAGGCACCGCCTCCTGTCAGCCTCCCAACCTGGAGCCACTGCGCCCTGGGACCAGGGCCGCAGCAGCGCATCCCTCCTAAGCCTCATTCCTCATCTACCAACTGCTGGCCCCGCACCCAGGTACGGCTCAGAGGCTGATGAAAGAACAGGCCCAACTCCTTGGGAAAAATGACGACCGACCGCTGACATGTCATTGTTTCTAAAACACAATGATCTGAAACAAGGAAACCCAGACTTCCCAGCCAAACCAAACAGCCAGGACGCACGGGCTTTGCTCTGGTCAAGAGGCGGGAGGCTCCGGGAAAGGCCCACGGCGCCCACGCTGCCCCTCGGTGGCGTGCCTCAGCGCAGGTCTTACAATGCAGGCCTTCGCGTTTCAGAGGGCCCAGCAAGGACAGCGTGCCCACGTCATGGATTCTCTCCCACGGGGTGAGGGTGGGCAGCCGGCCAGCGGCACTGGGCCATGAGCCCCTGGAAGCTTCCTCAGTCTCCAGGCAGCAGGAAATCAGCCTGCGGACAGCCTATGGCCCATTCGGTGCTTTCTCACGTTTTAGAAACTGGCGAAATGACACAGTGTAAACTTTACCACTCAGACCAGGGGCAGGGCCCGTCCCGCCCTTGAAGCCCAGGCACGGGGTGAGCTAAGTGCTTGAGGAAGCAGAGCAGCGAACTTTAACTTGGTGAGTGTGCACGGCCCTCGGGTGATGTTAGAAATACCCACGTGGGCCTTGGCAGAGAAAAGGGTCCCCACCCGACTCAGATCCACCGCTAGGCATGCAGCTCTGAGCGTGGGCTCCGGCACTACGGGCGCCGCCCCGCCCCCGTCCTCCTCCCGAACAGCCACCTTCCACCGGCGCTGCCCCCGCCGCCCCGCCCCCACCTTCGTCTCCACGGAGGCGACCACTCCGGGGACCTGACACAGGTGGTCACGTCGCATCTGTCCTGTGTGTCTGGGTCATTTCACTGAGACGGATGTCTTAAGGCACCCCCTCCCCAACTGGGCCGTTTCCCGTCCCCACCGTGCGTGGCCCTGGGCGCACCTGCCTCCTCACTCGCCAGAGCTCCCGGGGTGGGGCGGGGCGGCTCTGAGCCCAGCACTCTCCACGCAGGAAGCAACCGACCGCTGGACCACGGTCCCCCAGGCCAGGGGAGCCCCGGGAATCTCACACAGCAGCCGCCCTGAGCTTCAGACACACCGTGAACAAAGTTCCGCCTCGGACCCACCGGCACAGGGAAGGGAGCGAACCTCACCACACCCCTGGCGAGCAGCACCCTGCACACCCGGGGGAGCAGATGGCCGCGGGTCAGGTAGGACGAGAGGCTCTCTACACATGTGGCCGCACACGTGCGCGGAACGAGATGCACGCGCACTGCGGGCCCGCCACGATCCTCTCCTGAGCGCTCACTAGGCACCTGTCCATGCGCCTGCCCTGTGCGTGTCCACCAATCAGCTGGCAGTCACTGCCCCGCCCTGTGCGTGTCCACCAATCAGCTGGCAGTCACTGCCCCGCCGTGCGTGTCCACCAATCAGCTGGCAGTCACTGCCCCGCCCTGTGCGTGTCCACCAATCAGCTGGCATGCCAGACTGGCTGCACCTGGCTCTCGGTGGTGGGCTGTATGGGCGACTCGGAGTCACCTGGCTCCTGCCTGGCCGGCCTCCAGGCCCCCTGCCCTTCTGTGCTCTCTGGGGTGGGCTTTCTCACAGAAAAGAGGGGCGTCCAGGCCTCCCAAACCCCAGGGGCCCTGATTCTCCTTAGGCTACAACGGGAAGGGGAAGAGCCTGGCTTTTTAACAGACAGACAGACAGACAGACACAAAATGCAGGTGCGCCTCGCTGGCTCCAGGAGAACCCAGCACCCTGCTGGCTAGGATGCCTCCGGCCCGACTCCCAGGCAGGGCCGGGCAGGAGTCGGTCGGCTCAGCCTTAACCCAGCTCATTAGTCAGACCCGAGGCAGCGAGACATCCTTTCTTCTTTATAGGATTTTCCTTTCCCTCGGGGCTACTTCCGGAACCAGAAGAAAACAATGGGTGTGTGTGGCCAGGCGCCCACACGCCTCCTTCCCGGGAAAGGCTGTGTGGGAACAGACTCTGCCAGCGGGCGACAGGCCCCGGAGAGGCTGGGCAGGCTGTTCCAGCGTTTCCCAAGACTGACCCCCACTCCCACTGGATTCTAAGTCTGAGACGCCCCATTCACCCCATTCCCGGGCTGCGGGCACGTGAAGTGGCCAGCACCTCACCTACTGCCGGTGCGGTGGGCTGGGTCTGCGGGAGCCGCCTTTGCCCCTGGATGCTGGGCTGACAGCTGGGGGTCCTGCCCAGTGCCACACCCTCCCCTCTGCTGGATCTCCTTTGTACCAGACGAGCCTGGGGCCTGAGAATTCTCCTCCGGGGGAATTCCTACACTGAGGACAGCAGCAAGAGCAGGTGGCAGGGAGGGTCAGCTCCAGGTCAGAGGTGAGGAGGGCACCCAGGACCCTGCCCGTCACCCCCCTCCCCAGATGATGTGAGAAAAGACCCTTCAACTCTTCTACGTACACACCAACTCAAGGCGGGCCACAGCCCTCACTGTGGGAGCTAAAACTACAAACCAGCTAGAAGAAAACACAGAGGACACCATCCTGACCGGGGCCAGGCCAAGATTCTAGTTACAACAAAAACGAAAAAAGTTAGCATGCCAGTTTTCATCTACATGTAAAGCTTCTGATTTCAAGATCCTACTGAGATAGCGAAAGGGAAACCACAGACCAGGGCGAAAACGGCAAACACGTATGTGATCAAGGACTCCATGAAGAATGCACAAGAACCGCACGCAGCGGGACAAGCCCTGGTAAGACGCCAGCAGAAACCGCACACATTCACCTGAGACCATCAGGTGGCCCGCCGAGGGCACGTGCCGCGGGGCCAACCTGCTGGAGAAACGGGCTCAATGAGAGCTCTGACCACTGTGCTGCCCCAGGAGCGGGAGGCGAGTCCAGCCCCGAGAAATGACCGCCTTTCGTTCCCCGCTCCCTCTAAGGACCGCTGTGTGATGACAGGCATGGGGCGCAGGCGGAGTTTCAGACGACGGCCCCGTGGGGACGGAGATGCGCCCAGCTCTCTGCCGGCCTGGGGCCGCTGCCCCACCCCGCGGGCACCACGCAGAAAACTCTGGTTTTCAGATCCGACTCAGAGACTGGGCCGATCGGGAGAAAGGGACATTTCCAAACCCAAATGAGTAGATTTTACAAATACTTTACCAAGCACATGGGAAATTCTAGAATGAAACTATACTTTTAAATGGCTTGGTCCCTTAAACCTCTTCTAGGCTGAAAAATCACACATTGTTAAACTTCCTTCGACAACAGGGAAAGTGAACACCTCAGGGTGATGTGGAAGGGACCGCGGACTCCAGGACTTCTGACAACCCGGACCCTTGCCACCGGAGATGCACACGACACTCAGACTGCAGGTGACAGCAACACTGACAACAGGGCTTTAATCAAGCTGCTCGGTGTCTTCTCCCACCAGGTGTCATGCTAGGCTCACCTCTTGCCTCCATGGGCTGGTCACACGCCCCGACGGGACGGATCAACGCCAACTGCACTTATTCAAACCCCCAAGGCCTTGATTCCACCCCAACATCAGGGGACCGTCCCCTCCCCTGCCCTGGTTTCAGACAGGAGCAGAGGGGTCCAGGCCGTGAGCCCCGAGCCCACGCCAGCCCTCGTTCTGCTCCACGTGCCGAAGGAGCGAAGGGCCCGGCGGCGGCACTTACCGATCTGTAGCAGGATGGGTGTGACCAAGGCCGTCTCCATGGCATAGCAGAACTCCCTGCCGAACATCACAGCCCCGTGCATCACCCACAGGCGCAAGGGGATGCGGTCGATGGAGCCCTCGCTGACGGTCTCATCGCGCGGCTCGGGGCCGGCGCCCGCGGGCTTCCGCAGCTCGGGCAGGGCCACGGGCAGCTCCTGGACTTGCATGGACTCTGAGTCGGCATTCTGCGGGGCCATTCTCATCACCACCGAAACGGATCTGTATTGCTGACTCTACCTATGTAAATAACACTACCGCGTATCTGTAAGGATAAATTAAGACGTCTCCTCTCTTTGCTTCCGTTGCGTTCCCCGGCGAGCAATCCTTATATTCCTCTTGGCACAACTTCCCACTCGGACGGTGCGCAGCAGGCAGAGCGCTTTCTGGCTGGATTCTGAGCATGTGGCTGCTGGGTTACTGCGAGTGAGAGTTACAAATCCATAATTGCCACTCAGTTAATACCAGTTTCATCATCATGACCGAGGGGGTGCAGGCGTGGTTTCTGGGGCTGCGGAGAGGTGGGGCGCTGACACGGGAAGGGGCTCCACCGTTGCTCCCCATCGAGCGACCGGCTAATCTGCAAGAGAGGAAGGACCTGCAGTCAGGCCACGCTCGAGAACCAGGCGCTGGCGCCCAGGCGGCCGTGAGGGAGGCGGGCCCACTGCCGTGGCAGTTCTTGCGGCTTATTTTCAACAAGAAGGCAGAGCAGGGCTCACCGAGGAGCTGAGACCGCCCAGCGCACAGCGGCCACAGGCTCGGCGACCCCGCCGACAGGTCTGTGGACTCAGCGAGTCCCGGACGATGTCCCCACTTTGCCTGGACAGCCGCGGAGTGAAGCCACGTGGTGACAGTCACCTGACCCGGTTACCACACAGTTACACCTCAGGGCTGGGGGCTCCCAGCAGATGTCTAACCGGCCCTGGGAACGGGGTGAGGAGGAGGGAGGCAGCCTGGACGGCCTATGCTCAGTGGGAGGGTGAGTGTCCAACCACCTGTCGCCTGCCTCGCGGTCAGGGCTGCCGGCCCCAAGCAGCTGGTCACAGCCACCTGGCCCGTCGCAGTGGCTCCCAGCCTGAGTCCTGCCGAGTCCCTCTGATGGCCCAGGCCCACATGGCCACCGTGGGGGGGAGCCTGTCAGTCTGGGGCAGTGCAGGTCCCTGCCCTGGCGCTGTCTGTGGGGCAGAGGAACGAAGGACCCGCGCTCAGGCAGGGCATCTGCTGCCCCTCCATGACCCTCAACCCCCTCCAACCTTCACTCAGCCACCGAGTCCCTGAAGTCTCTTCTCAAGCCTCAGCCCGCCCGGCAGAACTGCCCACGGCCCTTCCCGTCACAGGCCCTCACGGCTCCTGTCCTTGGGGACGCACCCCCCAGGCCAGGGAGTCGCTCCCTGGAGAGCCCCTCAGCCAGCGCCATCCGTTCCATCCCCCGAGCCTGGCCGCACAGCGTGAGCCCAGGAAGGAGAGAATGAGTGAGTGATGACCAGCTGCCAGCGCCCCCGCCCGGCCAGCTGCTTGAAGAGTCGGACGCAGGGGATGGGGCAGCCGCTCCCGCTCCCCGAGGATCCCATGCACCGGCGAGGGCGTGGCGGGGTTTACCTGTTAGTTAAGGAGTCTAGGCATTAACGCAGCGGCTCCCTCTGTCAGGCAGTGCACACGCAGTGGCCCAGGGGACAGTTACCCAGGTAGCGTCACTGTCATCTATATTGACGGAAACGACAAACACCGTTAGCATCCTGTCAGCAGCGGTGGGCAGGTGCACAGCCTCCCGCGGTCACAGCTCTGGGAGCTGACTCCCCGGTGCACTCAGCGCAGGAACACCACACTTAGCAAAACTTCCAAAAGCAAGGAAAGCTTGCCACGCCCTCCCCGTTAGCCACGCCCTCCCCATTAGCCAAGCACCTGGGTGGCGGGTTGCCATCACATTTAGGGGGACGATCAGATACCATTAAGCCAGGTCTGCTGCCCAGAAGTGGACTCCCTGGAGGCTGGAGGCACTGGAGCGGCAGCGGGGGCGCTGGAAGCACTGCCAGGTGCCCTCTGAGGAGCCCGTTTAGTGCCACGCTGAGCTGAGGCTGCCTGCTCCCTCCCGAAAGCGGGGGTTCTGGACCAGAGCCTCCTCAGCTGCTGAAAAGCAGCAGCAGGGGACGCTGTGACCTACCCCGGGACCTTCCACTCGAGACCAGAGAACTCCTAGGACAGGCTCCTCGCCCAGAAGCACTGCCCATGGGGGGCGCTCTCGACAGCACCGCCGTGCTGGGCAGAGGCACTCAGATGAGAGAAACTACAATGGCTGCAATCAACAACTTCCTCTATTGTCCTGTTTCTCATTTCAGGGTAAGTGATGCCAAACATGTGACTTCCGACCATTTGCCGGGGGAGAAGCCGACTGCAGGGCCATCCTGACGGGCTCCGCACTCGGGTCAGGCCTGAGCCTCTGCCCGAGTCACACACTCGATGTGGCGTGGCCACCTTCAGTGACCAACCCCTCCGCAGGGGGTCAGGAGGTCACGCATGTTCGCATGTGGCTGAGGCACGCCGGCACACGTGATGCAGACGCATACGCACACGCACCGCCCGGGCAGGCGGACTCCGGCCAGTGCCATGGTGGCTGGTGTGTGGCCACAGCTGTTTGTGCTGCACACCCGCCTTTAAAACAGGCCCTGCCCTCGTCCGCCAGCTTTAACTATTAAGGAGATTAACTAGGGACCCGTCTGATGTGTCCTGGCCCCGACCTCTCCTCGTGCTCCAGGCGCCATGGACACAAGCCAGGGAGCCAGACCCACAGCAGGCGATGAAGACCAGCTCTGGACCGAGACCATAAGAAGACGTGACATTGGCCCCAGCGAGTTCCGCTTGCCCTCATTAAGGAATAAAACACCCTGGCAAACCTGCGCACCCGGTACTTCCTGAAATCCCACGAAACCCCACTGCTGGCCCAGACTGCTTCCCGGTCAGAGGCCCACTCGGGGAAATGACACGGAACCCGGGCAAGCTGCCCCCCAGGAGACACTCGCTGCCAGTCGCCTTCTGCGGGCAGGCGCGCTCCGTCCCTCCACCTCCACCCCTCGGTGCTCCTCCGTTTGCAAATGGGCTGAGTAGGAGGGTTTCTTGTTTTTCAATGAAAAACCAAGGGTTTTCCTCCCCTTCTCCACATTCCTAGCCCTGCTTGTGCGCACAAGCTCTCCAGTAGGAATGAGGCTATGGCTGCCATGGCAACAGGCAGCCGTGTTCCCACTGCACAGCTCCAGACCCGCCACCAGGGAGACTGAGCCTCAGGGTCCACCTGCAAGGCCAGGAGCAGCCCTGCCGGCGGGTCCATTGCTCCCTCAGGAGCCAGGCCAGGGGCCGGTCTACTCGGCCTCCATCACTCACGACAGGAAGGGCCGCAGGTCCCAGGCCGCCCAGGGACACGCATGACAACCCAACGATTAAAATATGAAAACCCCTCGTGTCCCAGACAGAATCAAGCCGACCCGAGAGACGGGGGCCTGAGGAAGGAACCCCGATCCTGCGAGGGGCAGGCGCCTTTCGCTGGTGCTCAGACAGCACGTCCATCGGTGGTTCCGACCGGGGACTGCCCTGCAGAGGACGCAGCGCACAGTGACACGGGAGCGACGGTCCAACAACGTGGAGTGACTGGCACTGGTTCCGAAAGTCAGGCGAACCCAAAGGCCCACGTTTTTAAAGGGGAAGTATGAAATTCCCGCGAAAAGTCAAAATCACAACGGGGTTTTCCAAGGTGAATTTCTGACGGATGAAGAGAACCCGCAGCTGGCTTTGGCCTGGTTACGTTTATTCTTTCCCTCCGGGGCCATAAAGAACCACCACAAAGCCACCCCTCGCGGACCCCGTGCTCATCTGGGCTGGGGTCGCTGGTCAGCGGCGCAGCAAGGACGAGTCAGGTCTGCCCCACGCACAGGACACTGGCTCTGCTACGCCCCAAACTGGTCCAAGGCCGCCCCTCAGCGTCTCGTGCCGTTTCTGGTCGCTCGTAAACCCTCCTGTGTCACAGGTCCTTCCCTCTCCTACGGGTCTTAACGCGGGAAGTGGCCCCGGGAGCAGGAGAGGCCAGCCTGTCTAGAAGGGGGGGAGGGCGACGGCTGCCCCGAGGTTCTTCACCTGCGTAGATGAGACTATAAGCCCACAGGGCCTGCCTCCACCTCCAGAGATGAGAGACCCCGTAACCGGAGGTCCCCGTTTTCTGTGATGACGAGACCTACTCTCCCAGTCGCCTCTGGACTGAAGGTGCGCTGCCGTCTTAAAAACCAGCCTTCCAACACGGCCAGACGCCTGGAAATGGCATTTCCACGTGTATGGAGGCTTCCCCGCTCCACAGCAACCCCCGACCCCAGCAGCTCCACCCGGACCCTCTCCACCGGAGAGAGACCAGGCTCCACAGGGAGGGCACCGTCTGCGAGACTGTCCACCGCTCCAGATGCCGCCACAGCCGCTGCCTGTGGCCTGACCAGCTGGCTGAGAGAGGGGGGCCCAGGACCCCTTCCCTGGGTTCAAATAATTTGCCAGAAAGGCTCACAGAACTCAGGAAAACCCGTTTACTCATTAGGTCATGGATTTACTCCAAAGGATCTTAATGTTGTGCCCAGATTTCAAGATTCCCAAGAAACCACATCAGGGAGCCAATTCGATGTAAAAACATAAGAATCTGTATTCAAGCTAGCTAGCTTGGGCCCCCCATCCATATCAAGGCAAAACCAAATGGCTGAGCGCCCCAACCCTGCCCGAAGACCGGTTATATAGGGGGGGGGGGTTGGAGAAAGGGGAGGAGAAAGAACTGTGCTCTGCCGCCTGGGTGTGGCTAGCAGAGTAGGATGTGGCCCCCTACCCTGGGGCAACCTAGCCCTCGCCCTTTCATTCCCCCCTTTGTCTTGGAACTTCCGGCTCAATCATGAGACGGACTGATTCCACCGTTGCTAGAGGCCCGTACTGGGCATATTTTAACAAATGGTCTGGTGGAGGGGAAAGAAACCATTTTAGCTTTAACAATTTCTATTGAAATAGGATTTTTCTTCTTAAAATTCCTCCATGGCTATCAAAAAGCCAAATTAAGATTAATTTATTTACTGTCCTGATGTTTGCATAAACACAACAAGAATGGTGATTGACTACCTTTGCTGGAATCTCATGGTTGAATCTTAATGTGCCCCGTAGGGCCAGGAAGCCACGCCATCCAGCTGCCATCAGGCCCGCCTGCAGTATCTGCTGAGTTAGGTGAATTCTTCACCTGTATTCCACCTGAGCCCACGCTCCAGGCTTTAAGGCCCATTTCAGTAGCTCTCCTACCCATTGCGGTCCAGAGTGTGTGGGGGTTTTGCAGGAATGTAGAGGCATTCCTACTGCTCCCCTTCTTACCAACCGCCAGTGATGGTAGGGCATTGGCCTGACACTCCAGCGCCAGCCATCTTCAGGGCTTCCAAGCAGGATACCAGGCTTTCTTCGTGGCATTCTTACTGGCTTCAAGTCTTTAGAGCTCAGACAGGGCTCTTTAAAACATGATACTCCAGTCAAAGTTTTCCGTTAATAAAATCACTATTAGGAACCGGTTTTATTGAATTTATGCAAAGAAATGTATTGCCATGTTAGCATTGCCAACTTTCGGAGGAATTACATAAGAAGAAAGACATAATGATCTACTCTAAGATTTGCTGACTTTCCTTGCTAATTCCTTTTAATTGTTGGCATTAAATTTTCTTTCTATGCGTAACCATGCCTTAGACCTTCTATTCTAAACAGGCTGTTTTTCAGACTACCCCTGACATGGGCATGGTCATAAAGGCCTGCAAGCAGTATACAGGCTGCCAACTGTTAGCTGTCTCTCAACAGAGACCAAAACCTGATGGGCACTGTTCCCTGCCCAGGTGGGCACCTGCCCTCTTGGCAGCTAGGCACCTTTTACTTTTTGGGGTTCACCCCACATAGTATCCTTCCAGGATAGCCAATATACATTCAAACCTGCAAGAGAATTAAAGGTTAATATAACACATCAATACAATGAAACATAATATAGGCATCATGGCCGCTTTAGGCAGCCACATCTTCTGCTACTAAATATGTGATACTAAAGTCTATTTTTTGATCTTCCTATGAATTGTCCTTGTCTCTTTGGAGCCATGTCCATGAAGATGCAGGCATTATCTAAGTCTATTCAATGTTACTAGCATTGGGCAGGTCGAGCATGCCATAGCAGGTTGCGTTGATTTCGATCGATGCTCCATTTGGTAATGAAGTCTTTCCGGATCATGGATGGGTCCGCTGACCGGACGTGGGTGTGATGGACCCAGGTCGCACGTGCAGGGCTGCCAGGGCCTCGTCTATGGCAGACAGTTAGTCAGGCAGCAGGTCCAGGAGACAGGTGGCCAGAAACACACCTCCGACAAAGCAGCTTACCAGGCTCAGGACTTTCTGGCAGAAGGCTGAGGCTTCCGGGCTGGCTCCCGGTCGGCGCAGCACACAGATGGGCACCAGACTGCAGATGAGCATGAGCACCAGCAGGAGCACCAGGGCCCCTAATTTCACCTCCAGGCCCACAGGCAGTGGGGGAGCCGAGGCTACTGCCTCTGGGCGACACACCAGGAGCTCTGGTTCTCCCCAGGGCCCCATGGTGGCCGGCTGCTCCAGTGACTCTCAGACCTCGCGAGGGTTTTACTCCATGGTCCTCACCAGGTTCAGCAACCAGGCCTCTTTCAAGGGAATGCGCTAGGACCAAACCTTTTATCAGCTTCATTCCCGCTTATCTTTATAGATTTTAAGGTCCATTAAGTCTTTGCCTCGGGGAACTGAGCTCCATCCTTAAATGTTATTAGAAAAGCCACAAAATACCTTTTAAATTACCCCAGAATTTTAAAATCTTAACCCAGCACAGAATATCACATAGAAAATCAAAGTTCCCAGTAAACAACAGAGATGCTTATAAACATCAAATAAACATTTACACTTACACCTTTTTAGTGAACAAGTATTTTTACAGCCTTGGGCTCTTGAGCAGATAACAGGAACACCACCCGAGTCCCCTGATTGGGGGCCTGACAGGAACAGATGTGAGGGTCTTCCCTTTCCCACATCTCAGGACAGGATTCTTGACCTATGTCTTATTTAGATAGAAATGGTATTTATCACAAACAAATAAACAAATCCAAAACCAAGAAAATCAAGGCCAGAAGTACCCTCTGATGTTTTAGGGGTACCAAGGAAGGAGAAGTTAGGCAGTGTCCAGTCCTTCTCACAATCCACCAGTGACCAGTCCCAGCTCACTGGTTTATCATTTATTGATATTAAAGCCATGCCTTCCAGTTAGAACTCTTGGCTTTAATTTTTAGGTTTTATGTAAGAGACATAGAAATTTTCAAAATGCAATGTTTAAAGATAAAGTCCATCTGTAATAAAGCGAAAATAAGCCCTAAGCTCCAGTTAGCATTGTTAGGCATGCCCATGAAATTAGCGGTACCCAGGAAATAAACGCCTGGGAGCCATTTTTGCCATTTTTTTCCCCATTTCATCTGATATCCAAAATATACCAGGTTACATAGCCAACCGGCTTCCTATTCCGACCAGCACCCTCTTGTGTTGCTCCTTGGCTGCCTCAGGCCAGGTCACTTGGTGCAGCCTCAGAATGGAAAACGCATCGACATCCAGGACTAATGTCAGCATTTTATCAGAATTTACCTTTTCTACCTGAAATAATTGTACTTTAGAAATTGGATTACTGCTATCAGTTCCTTTTAAAGACTTGGCTATAACCTTTAATTGTCTTTAGTTTAAGGAAAGCAGGGTTTTCTAGATTTAAGAGATTAGTTTAAAAATAAATCCGCGAAGCAAGCACGCTTGCAGCCTTAGAAAACTTTGCCTTAAAGCTCCACCCCCGACTAAATCAGAGGGCGGGGCCTTTGCTGTTTCAAGATGGCGGCCCCCAGGGGCACGGCAATCCATGTGGCCAACATGGCGGCAGCCAAGTTATGCAGCTTCTAAACTGTTCTCTGATAGCAATACTAGTAGAAAGCTGATTTCAAAGGAGCCACCTCTTGGCCGCTTGAATGTTGGTTGGCAAGAGGTGTAGCCATTGAAATGCAAATTAACATTTCTAAAGATGACTGCAGGCGGAATTGGACCACCTGCATGCTAGGGAAAGGGCGTGTCTGCCCTGCTCTCCACCAAAAAAAGGTGTAACTTCAGACTTAAAAAAGATTTTAAACTTTTAGCTGGTAAGTTAAACATTCAGTTCTTTAGATTTTTCATCAGGTAAATTAGAGCAAACCATTTCTTTATCTCCAATGGGCTCTGGAAAACCACATTCGAGTCCCGTAAACAGACTCTGGCCCCTCTGGTCTTTTTTTTTTTTTTCTCTTCTTTCAGATGTAAATTGATTACATTCCCCAGGACCATCCCTTCAAGACCAAAATAGTCCTGGGCCTCTACTCTGCATACAGCAAAAGTCCGGCCCAGCCCAAAACTATGCTCATTCGTTTTTAAACTGGCCCTTCTCCCTTTACACGTGCACAGAAATCCCGGATGCATTTTAAAACTTTTACATTTCTAGCTGGGGCGATCTCCATGGGAAGAGGCCAGCTCGCGCGGCCGCCGCCGCCGCTAGGTGTCTGGCCCTCAGGCTCCGCGGGGGACCCTTCCCAGACCTTCCCCCGGACCCGACGCTGCCGGGGGCCTCGCTGCTCCGGCATCCCGCAAGCGACCCGCCGGCCTTGCTCCCCTGTGCTCCGCCCAGCTCCACTCGCTCGACACAAGCCCCCAGGGGTCAACACCCTGCCGCCCACCGCGGCCATGCTCCGCGAACGAGCTTGTCCGCGCCCGGCCCGAGCCTCCAGGGCCGCCCCCCGAAGGCGCGCCACCGCTCAAGGTGCTGAGCGCAGGCTGCGGGGCTCGGGCTGCCCGGGCTGCCGCCGCCTCTCCCGGCCTCCGGCCTCTTCCAGGCCACGCCGCTCGGGCTCTGGCTCCGGCCCAGCGCCTGCCGCCGACCGGGCCGGAGGCCGAGCCTCCAGGGCCGCCGGCGCCGCAGCCGAGCCACCCGGCCCGCGGCGTGGCCGGGCTCCGGGGCAGCCGCGCGCCGCTCCCGCACGCCTGCCCCCGGCTGCAGAGCAAGCGGCTCCCGGGGCCCCAGGCACAGTGACACCCGATCACCCTCCCTGCCTGGGAGGCGCGCGGGCGGGCAGGGACCTCTCCCCTGCTTCCACATTCACATATTTTCACCAGATATTTACTCAGAGTTCAAACAATCCATTCAATTTCTAACAATTTCCCAATTTCTGAGGGAGCTCTAAAGCCTCCCGCAATCTCCTTGAAATGATCAATTACAATACCCAAAAGAGTCCACAGAAAACAAAAACACAGACAGACAAACAGGGCTCGAAACAGCCTTCCAATTCCATGGAAGAAACAGACGGCGGCATTATGCCAAACCTTTTCAGATTGGGATTTCTACAGACCCCTCGACCTCGGGAGCAAAGCTACCAATACAGATGGCGAAGCTACTCGCCTACAGATCCCCCGACCTCGGGAGCAAAGCTACCAATACAGATGGCGAAGCTACTCGCCTACAGATCCCCCGACCTCGGGAGCAAAGCTACCAATACAGATGGAGGATCGAGGCGTCCCCCGACTCCTCCCGCCCTTTGACCTCCATGTGCGTCCACGGTCAATGTGGGCGAATACAGATTTCAGAAGTGAGCTCACACAGAACAGACAAACATAATACAGACACTTACCACGGTCATGCAGATTCTACGAATTGGGGAAGTCCCTACATGGTCTTGGGAACCCCGGGCGAGCCCCCAAATGTTGTGCCCAGATTTCAAGATTCCCAAGAAACCACATCAGGGAGCCAATTCGATGTAAAAACATAAGAATCTGTATTCAAGCTAGCTAGCTTGGGCCCCCCATCCATATCAAGGCAAAACCAAATGGCTGAGCGCCCCAACCCTGCCCGAAGACCGGTTATATAGGGGGGGGGTTGGAGAAAGGGGAGGAGAAAGAACTGTGCTCTGCCGCCTGGGTGTGGCTAGCAGAGTAGGATGTGGCCCCCTACCCTGGGGCAACCTAGCCCTCGCCCTTTCACTTAAAGGATGCGAGTCGACAGTCAGAGGAAGAGGCGCAGGGCAGGCTCCTGCCAGCGTGTGGCACGTGGAGGTGGTCTGGTTCCAGGACCGGAGCCGCCTCGCCCTCGGTGTTTATGAGGCTCATTACTAGTCCGGACCGAGTCCGGGGCCACCAGCCACTGAGCTCCCTCTCTAGCCCCCCCACCCCCGAGTTGGGGTGGGGGTTGGGGGGGGCAGAGTTCTAGTCCTCTGATCACCAGGCTGGGGCTCCTGGCAGCCAGCCCCCACCCTCCAGCGCTTTCCAAAAGCCACCTCATTAACGTAACAAAAGACACCTTCATCCCCCACTCTCCACACCTAGGAAATTCCAGGGAGGCACAGGGGTGCTTTGTATTAATGAGGTGCTGCTGGGAAGAGGAGAATAACGAGTGTCCTGACCAGCCTCATAAACAAAGCCTCCGGCCGGCCCGGCCCAGGAGCCTCCACAGTGAGTGCAGGGAGCAGGGTCTGGACCAGCATGGGGAGCATGTCCAGTTCTCTGCAAGGACGGACGTCGCTGGGTGATTACAGTCACATCCTTCTGCTTCCATAGAACCTACCATTTACGTTAATCAAACAATACACTGCCTTTCAAAAGAACTTTCTGATTGGCCTATCCCAACACCACAGGGTGCTGCCAGGTGGTGAGAATCCAGGAGTGCTGTGGCGCCGACTGGCAGAGGCCTGGACAGAGACAGGCCTGCAGGCCCGGCAGCCCCAGGAGGGGTGGGTGGGGGGCAGGGCAGGTCTGACAGCCCTTTGGACCCCATGAGCTCCTGCAGGTGCACTTGGTGCAGACTCGGGCTGGTTACCAGGAACCATTCAGAAGCCTTGCCGTCCGACACAGCACTGTGCCGGGGACCTAGACCCCTCCCGTGTGGTGGTGCCCAGAGACCAGCCACTCAGGTAGGCCTGGCGCCTGCTCCCTCCGCATCCACTCCAGGTCTGTCACGTGACCACCACAGGCCTCAATCACATGACAGGACTTTTCATTCAACAGCCCCACCACCCACGGGCAGCTCAGATTTCACTCTGCTTTATTCAGCCTGCTCCCCAGAAGCTGAAGTCAAGCACTACCCCAGCCACACCCCACCTGCTGTTCATCCCGATTCTCCCACAATGCACTGTACCAGACTCACTCGTGGTCGGCCCTGACAGCTATACGCGGTGGCCATCCAGGCGAAAGGCCTCAGCCACTCTCCTCTCCTCTCCTCTCCAGGCCGAGAGACAAGCAGCAGCCCTGCAGCGAGGCGGGCGTGGAGTTCGGGGCTCTGCTCCTTGTCTGGCTGATGGACCGCACCCTCCCCGCCTGCGGCCAGAGGCCCACTTGGGTTTCTCAGCTGAAAACATCAGCTAACAGGCACCCTCCCAACTCACTGCCTGGTGGGCGCAGTGCCTGCCGGGCTGGAGTGCTGTCCCTGAGCTGGCGGAAGAATGAGCCTCCAGCAGCGCCAGGCAGGCGAGCAGAGGCGAGGAGGCCCAGGGCTCTCGGCACCTGCGTCCAGGTGAGCGTGGGAGGCGAGCGGTTCCCAGCACCTGAGATGCACGCACACGGCCTTCTACAGCCCGACCCTTCCCCCCCCCCCCCTCCCCGCCCGAGGGTGTGGGTCCACACGCAGCCGGCGCCACTCGGACACAGAGACTCCCCGTGCCGTCCAATAGCGATGGAGGTGAGTGGGACCAGGGGCACGGGAAGGCCACAGGCACAAGAATGACCCCTGCCCTCCCCGAAGAGCAGCCCCTGCCGCGAAGCTGGACAGACCTCCGAGAACATGAGCGCTGGAGTCACCAGAACCGAGGAGATGAAAGCTGAGCCCCCGGCAGGGCGGGCCGCAGGCACATGATACACGCTCAGCAGGTGAACTCCCGGGACACAGGATCTGAATGTGCAAGGAAAGGGCTTAAAATAGGCTCCATCTCCTCCTCCGGAAACAGACAGTGACCCAGTCACTGCACCCGACCCAGGAGTCAGTGATGCGGCCTTGGGCGCACCTTGCACCCCTGGGCGGGCTCTGCTGGGGGTGGGGGGGCTCAGGTTCCTGCCGTCCTCGGGCCCACAGACAGCACCTGGGCCACACGTGTTAAACCTGTGAACACAGCACTGACAGTCCAATGAGTTTCCAATGAAGGAACTGTCCCTAAACATTCCTTAGAGACACTTTCCGCCTGGGAAGATGCAAAGTTGCGGGCATGGACGGTGTGATGGCTGCACGACACTGCGGACGCACTTCTAATGGCCAGAACGGCGTCGCTTCTGGCGGGCACGCCCTATCACAGCGTGCAGGAAGTGAGGCAGCGTGAGGGACACAGCTGGGAAATGACCTGGGAGGCCATGCTAGCGAGTAAGTGGGGTTCCCCCGTAGGAACCCAGTGCCCCCACAACCATTCAGCAAACCCACAGAACGCTGGCCAAGGACGGGGATGAGCTGTGTGTGGTGTGGGGACAGCAGGAAGGCACGGGACGCCGTCTTCCAGGCGTCCTGGGCCACCAGCGGCCGCCAGCAGCCCAGAGTGCTGACCACACACCAGCTCAGGGGATGAGTCAGGAGGGAGGGAGACAGACAGACAGGCAGAAAGACAGAAGAGTGGAAGTCAGCAGGGCAGAGTGAGTCAGCTGACCCGGGAGGAAGTGCTGGGCCAGACTAAGGTCTAAGGTCCCACAGAACAGACTCCGGGCACCGCGCGCTGGGCTGGCATTGCTGGGGGCCCGCGACCGGCAGGGGCCACTCTGCCCCGTTTGGCGAGGGCCCAGGAACACCTCACGCCTCCAGGGCGGTTCACTTGGACGCCCCGCCCCACTGTGGGAGCCGGGCCTGTCTGCAGGAGGCTGCCGGGAGGGAAGGTGGACTGGGCCCAGAAAGCGGCTCCTTTCATGGAGAAGCGGCGTCCTCGGGGAAGGGTTTCACTGCGGGTGTTCAGGGGTAAGTTCGCCATCAGGTGGTTTCCTTTACACCTGAAATCTGACCACACGTGGACGCCACCCCCACCGGGTGACCCGCCTCACTATTCACATCCCGTTTCTTCCGGGTGAGGCCAGTGTTCCCTCTGGACGAGGAGTCTCCAGTTTTAAAGGAACAGGTCATAAAAAGGCAGGGCTCTAGTGCAAGTCACATTCCTAAAAAGCCGGCCAATCCCACCGAGTGGCACCTGGAAGTGTACCAGACCGGTTCCCACCAGCTCTCCCCTCCCCCAGCCCAGCCAAAGGCTCGCCAGGAACAAACAAATGCCGCCGAGATAAAGACCTTCAGGAACTGCGAACAAGTCTATCTGTTCACAAAACCAACTGTGGATGCAAAGTCGCAAGTTCAAACACAATCGGCCATTGTACACTGCCTCAGTTTATCGGGAACAATAACTCCCTTTCAGAGAAGATGGAGTCCCACGAACACCGCCCTCCAGCATTTTTAAGATACTTTGCAGGATAAATATTAGCTCGGGACCTGCCTACGAGAGAAGTGAAAGCTGCCAGAGAAGCGTTTTAAAAGAGAAGGAGAAGGGCGGCCCAGGCCTGGCCAGGGCAGGGCCGGCAGCTCCCTCCGACTCGCCCGGGCCCACCCGGCGCACAGCGGAGAGTGCAGTGGGGGCCCCCAGGAGCCACCGCAAGACAGAGAAGTGGGCCGTGGAGGCACGGGGAAGGAGAGCTCCAGGTGACGGCTGGGTGACGAGCAGGGGCAGTACAGCTCCAGTTCCATTTAAACCTAATTCTTGAAAGACAGTTAAGTAGCCTGGGTGACCAAACGCAAGGACCCCCGGGCCTGCACTGGGGCCGCCCCCACACCCCCGCTGGGTGGCGTGCAGCGGGACCTCGGGTGCACTTCGCACCAGACTCCAGCTGTCACTCACCCGCACCACCTGGGGAGCGTTTCACATTCAGGACGACGGCCTGAGCCCGCCCAGCAAGCGACCCGCTCAGGGAGACCCAGAGCAGCCTCCAGGGTCACTGAGGGGGGACAGCCAGGTCAGCCAGGGTCCCACAGACCAGCCCACGGACCTCACTCCTATGTCCCTGTCTTACCAACCCAGCACAGGCCCCTCTTGAAACAGGTAGGACCCCCGAAACAGCTAGGCCCCCCTGAAACAGAGGAGCGCCCAGCACTCTTCCGTCCCCTGCCGTGCACCTGAAACAAGCTCAGCTCCCACCCGAGGGCAGAAGATGGTGCCGAAGACAGTGGCCAAGTCTGAACCGCACCCCAGTCTCTTACGACAGCCGTGACCCACACTCACCCTGTCCCATCAGTAAGGGGCAGCACCTAAAGCCTGCCCTAAGTGCTGGTGACGCAGGTGACGCTCACGTGCCTGTAAGAGCAGGTCCTCCCTGGGGGCTGCTGCCACCGAGTCCTCAAACTGGAGCGGAAAGGTGGCCGCGGCCGGCCATGCAGACGACGGTCCTGCCTCGGCCTGGAATCCCGCCCACCAGCAGGCCTCCCCCGCTAGGTTCTGTCACTCACTCCTCCCCCTGCTCCCAGCTCGGCAGCCGGAATGTCTCAACTTGGCCAGTTTCTCTAGGCATCAACATCACTCCCATCTCGGCCTTGACTTTGGGCGGTTCTGGGCCCCCAGGCCACAGGCAGCAAAGGGCCTGCAGTCAGTCAGCTCCCGTGACCCAAGCACAAAGCTTCCGGGGCTTTCCCGCAGCCACCGCCCGCAGCGGAGGCACAGGACAGGCGGCCAAGCAGACAGCCCAGGCCTGTGGGGTGCAGAGCGCAGGCCGGACGGCGCGGTGTGTGGGGAGCAGTGACCGCCCCACGTGCTACGCTGCACACACACCGCCACGGCCACGGTGCAGGCCGCTCACGGGCTCTCAGCAGCGCGGACCCCGCTGTGCACTGAGCAGGGGCTGCCGGGGACACGTTCCCCATGAGCAGACAAAGGCGTGGAGGTCCTTGTGCTCCACACGGGACCTGCTGAGCAACGTCTCCTCCACGGGTTCAACCAGCCTACACGTACCTGCCTGCCGTTCAGCAATGCCGGTGACCTGCAACTCCCCCCCCCTGCACCCCCTCCCCCCCGCAGTGCCCGAGCCGCAGGGGGCAGGTGTGCCGCACGGAGCCCAGGCCTGGCTCCCGGGCCCTGAGAGGGGGGCCGGCTCGGGCACCCCCCACCTCGGGACGGAAAGTTGGCCGGAGCTGGGAGGACGTCTGGCGTCTATAAAAACGCCCCTCCCAGGGGAGCCTCCCGAGACAGACGCCCAGATCCCTCATTCTTTCCCTTATTTGCCGCGCAGAACACTAAGCTGTTCCTCCTATTTTGAAACAGAATCCAGGTCAAAACCTTGCACAGTGAACAGTGACCCCAAGAAAAAGGTCACCAGATCCAAAATATTTCTCATCTGGCCAGAGGCCCAAGTAACTCTAAGCTGTTTATTTGCTTAGAGTGGAGCTCTGGGAGGGGACAGAAACCCAACCCGACACCCGTCTGTCTGAGCCAGGAGAAGGGGGGGATGCGGCTGCTCCCTCGGCGGGTGCTCCGGGCGTGCCCTCCCCTCCCAGGACTCTCCCCTCGGAGCCGTGTGGGCCTCTGTGCACAGTGCAGGCCCCAGCGAGGCCCCCCACGACCTCACACCTCCCACGCCCGCGGCCCAGCGAGCTCCTGCTGCACCACATAGTTCTCGGCCTGATGCCTTGGGTGCTGGCAGCCACGGGACCGACACAGTCAACATCCCCCCTCCCCCACCGGCCTCCAGCAGGTCACGTCACGTCACTTCCCAGGCTGCCACTTCACACCCAGCCGGGTGCACGGCCACCCTGCACACAGGCAGCTCCCCACTTTTCCCAGCTGCACACATCGCTCAACCGTGCAGGGCCCAGGCCTCAGCGTGGCCCGGCCTTCTGGAGAAGGGCCCGCTGGGGAGACGGGACCCTCCCAGCCGCCTACACAGAGCCGCCCTCGGTCAGCACCCGGGGCACCTGACAACGTTTCCGGAGGTGCAGACGGACCCGGAGGGAAGACACGAAGCCAGCAGACAGGTGGGGAGGAGAACCCGCGTCGGAGGTCGGAGGTCGGTGCGGACACTGACACCCAGAGCAGCAGCCACGCGGGACCCGGACTCTCCCGGGGCCGCGGCTCTCGGGCCAGCATGTCTGCAAACCCGAGGTCCGCGTCTTCCCCAGAGACGCCGGAGCCGCCCAAGACCGGGCTTGAGGGGTGATTCAGAGGCGGCGCCCTCAGGGCCTGCAGAATCCCCATGTCAGTCAAGTGGGTTGTCCCCGAGACATGCTAAAAGAGGGGGGCTGTCCCACGCACGGAGGGCAGGGGGCCCTGGGGAAGATGCTACCCACAGGGGAAGCCCCAACACCCCCATCCCTGCTGCCCTAAAAGGCACGAGCACACCGGCCGCCAGTCCTCGGTGAGCAACTGCGCGGGAGGGTCTGAGTACCTGCCTCCTGCTCCCCCGCCTCCCTTCTAGGGACGCGATTTGGAAGGGAGGAACCTCGGGGTTTGGGCCCAGGCAGACGGCCAGTCTCCACTGGGGCCCCTCCTTCTGCGCCTCCGGGAAGCTTACAGCCTGAGGTGCACCCCCATGTCGGTCTCTCACCAGGAGGTTAGCACGCACCCCTGCAAACAGGCCGCACCTGTACCTTTCCGCAGCTTCTCTCCTCAGGCCACCTGCGGTCCCTCCCAGAACGGGCGCCGGCAGAGTGAGTGACAGTTCAAGGCGCGTTTCCCATGGAGGCACCGCGACAGTGGCCTGCAGACGCCCGCGCTGCCCTCCTGCGGGGAGTGTGCCCGGAGACCCTGCTCCGTCCAGGCACAGACATCAGCACCACCCCCTCCAGTGGGTCTGAGACCGCGAGGAAGGCAGAAGTAGCTGCTCTTCCAAATCGCTGGCAACAGCAGGTTCAAGCGCCACTACCATGCCACCTCCACGGGGCGAGGCCTGTGAGCATAGGGAGCCACGCCACCTCCACGGTGTGAGGTCTGTCAGCACAGGGAGCTGGAGTAGATATTAGTGAGGGGGGGAGCCCGACTGAGCAAGGATAATCTGCGGGGAGCCGGCTCGCTGCACCAGGAAGTCAGCTGCCTGCTCCAGGGGACCAGCTTTGCCCGCCAAGGATCAACACTCTCCTCCCCATGCCGGGGAGCAGGGGCGGGGCCTGAGCAGAGGCCGGGTCTAGCCTGGGGAGGTGCAGGCTGGCAGAAGGCGGGTGCAGCGCAGCCCACAGGAGTTGGGAAGCTGGTCAGAGCGCTGCTCTGTGCACCAAAAGGCTGTGTGTTCAAGGCCTGGTCAGGACGCAAACCTAGGTTTTGGGTTCAATCCCCAGTAGGGTGCGCACAGGAGGCAACCAATCGATGTTGCTCTCGCATCAATGTTTCCCTCTCTCCCTTCCTCTCTAAAATCAATCAAACACACCACCACATACCCTTGGGTGAGGATTTTTTTAAAATCACACACACACAAAAGCTCCCAGCCTGAGATAATGGAACCCCAGGGGAACAAAGAGCTCTCTCCCTCCCGGAACACACGCAGCCATGCCGTCTGCAGCCGTGTGGGCCCGCGGCAGACCGCTCGGGCCCCAGAACTAAGCTTTAACACGAGACAAACTCTGGACACGGCCTTGGTTTTGGCCTTGAAGATAAGCTCGGGCTTCTTCCTCGGCAGGACGGATGGAGATGGGACACGGAACCAGAAGGGCAGCCTCCTATGTGCGCCGAGCACGCCTGCCACACCCCCACCTTCTGTGCGCGGCCCGGGAAGTGCTTTCTCTCGATCCCGTGGAGAACACACTCCCACCGACAGCACACGCAGGGCTCTCCCGGACGCAGGGTCAGAAAGGCGCGGGCAGCAGAGCAGGCCATGGCTGCCGCGACCCAGGACACAGCCAGGTGGCTGGGGGGAGCGAGCGCCGGGGCCTGGAGCCTTAACCCCACCGGGAAGCCCACGCACCAAGGCTGCTCATCACAGGAGGGAGGCCTGCAGGGCGCGGGGAGCCTGTGACAGACACACCGTGAATGCACACCTCGCTCTTTCCTCCACCCGTGCTGACAGGGAGAAGACATGCCCGCAGAGAGCAGAACCACCCTTTCCTGGCGGGTGTAGTTTATGCCACCGCGACTCAGCGGCCGTCGGCCCAGCAGGTGAGGTCACCTGGGTGTAACGATGCTTTCAAAAGGCAACGACCTCAGGCAGGGCCAGGGCAGCGGCCGTGCCCCCTTCCGGACCCCCTCACCCCGCCAGGATGGCCTCCCGCCTCCAACCCAGTTCCTTCCAAGAAACAGCCCTGTGACCAGATGCCGCCTTCTGGCCTAGATGGTTGAACAATCAATTAAAGATGGTTACGTACAAATATGAAAATTATGTACTTGGTTGCAGAGGTTACTCTTTTGAGCAGCTGATGAGTATCAGGAAAAAAATGTACTCCCTGGCCGGCGTGGCTCAGCGAGTGGCTGGGCGGCGTCCCGCGCCCTGAAAGGTTGCTGGTTAGATTCCCGGCCAGGGCACGTGCTGGGTTCCGAGCTCGATCCCGTGTAGGGGTCGTGTAGGGGTCGCGCAGGCAGATGTTTTGCTCTCACATGGATGTTTCTCTCTCCCCCTCCCTTCCTCTCGCTGCAAGAAACAAGAGGCCATAAAAGGTGCATTGTGCCACCTGTCACCGCCGCCCTCTTCAAGAGCAGCAGGCTGTGCAGGCCACGCCAGCCTCCAGCACAGGCCGACCCTCCCGCGGGAGACTGTCCCTTAGCCCTCCGTGGGTGTGCCCCTGCGGCTGGGCGGGAAGGGATTCCGGGAGGCCCGGCTGCTGCAGACTCGCGGGGATGAGCTCGAGCCTCAGTGTGGCGCGGTGCAGGGTGTGAGCACCACGGAGACGGGGAAACTGAGGCACGGCGGGACAGCAGCCCAGCATGGGCACCTCCCCCACGGCCCTCAGCACAGGGTCCCCCAGGCTGGGGAAGGAGGCGGGTGTCCCAGGAAGGCGCCCCCGCAGGCCAAGGTGAATCAAAGCCCAGCAGACTCCGTAGGGGTTTTGGTTTTGTTTTCTCTTAGCCCCGCCCCCTCTCCTTAGAGATTGGGACAGAAACCTGCATCAGGAGGCTGTGCTGGCCCATTTCCACTTCCGAAATCTCAGACACCCCCTTTCTCCTAGTCCAAAACGACATCTACACCTAACGGTGCTTGTGTCCTGAGAATCTCCATGCTCACGCGAGTTCCTCGAGTCTGACTCTCTCCTGTTCATGGCCTGTGCGGTGCCCGCACATCCGACCAGCCAGCAGAACTAGAGGGTGCTGAGGGCTCCTGGCCTGTGTGACAGATGCAGGCTGGCAGAGGGACAGTGTCCAGACCGTGTGGCCGCGTTAGAGACTGGGGTCGGAAAGCTGGAGGGCGAGGCAGGGCTGCGGGGGTGGCAGCGAGCGCACACGTGGTGAAAGGCTGTGCCTGCTTCTTAAGGAAGATTCAGATCAAACATCTTAGTTCAAAACAGGCCTCACCACCTCCCGTCCAGCGCAGGGCGGCCCTGAGAGCAAGCGCAGGCGCGGGGCGTCAGCGGACGCGTGACTCCCATCATGACAAGGACTCTGCTTGCGGCTGAGCTGGGCACAGGCTGCGAGGACCCGGAGCCGCTCCGACTACAGCTGGAAGGAGGCAGGGGGTGACTATGCAAACGGGTAGGACGCGGCCGCCCCCAGCCTCTGCTGCCGCCCGAGAGGCCAGGCTGGAGAGTCACTGGGCCTGACTTGAGAGGAACTAGGTGGCCACGTGCCAGAGACCCGCGGGGCCCTGCGCACGTGACCTCTGCAGGGGGGCCTCCGGGGAGCTGGCGGTCGAGGCTGGGCAAACGGGCCCCTCACGGAACCCCCACTCCCCAGATCAGGAGCCGGCCCGCTGGGCTCGGGCTCAGGAATTCCACCCGCTCCCAAGCCTTATCTCGGGGCGACATTGCTCAATGCAGCTGGACAGCCTTCGCTCTGTGGCTCTCGCTGCTAATTTTAACTACCCTACATTCTCCCACAAAGTGAACGGGCATCCGCAAGGCACCGCTGCAGGCCGCCTTCCGCCTCTAGTGCCCGAGGCACGTGCCCCTCCCTCCCCCATCCCCGTCCCGTCCCGTGGGTAGTCGCTAACCACGGTCACAACAGTCAAAACAAGGAGCCACAACCACCACTGCCTTCGGGTCCTCTCCAGCCACTCCTCAGGGGCCAGCCTGCCAGCGCCAGCCCATCCACCTGCTTCTGGAGCACTGAGTGCACCCCCATCCCCCACTCAGACTGGCAGCCAAGCTCGGTCTTGCAGGGCCCAGAGGCAGACCAGGCGGCTGGCCCTGCAGGTCCAAGGCTCCAGGACAGGGCTCCTCGGCTGGGAGACCCGTGTGGGATGTGTTAGAGGACCCGTGGGCACGCACTCCCTAAAGTATAAGAAAACGGGGTCTTGTGTTTCTGTGGGAAAGTGGCCCACAGCCTTCACCAGATTTTCAAAGGAATCCACGACCCCAACCAGGTCAGAACCACCCAGTTAGAGGGGGCGGGGCGTGAACAGGGCCCTCGATGGGCACCGGGACTCTCGTCCTGAGATGGTCATTGCATAATCTTTTCATAACTTTTTGGTCAGTCCTTCCTTCTGTAGTTTCCTTTAGAACGGAATTGAGCAATTGAGTTTCATACAAAAAAAAAAAAAAAAAAAAAAAGCAGGTAAAAGAGAGAGAAAGATGGATTCTAAATTTAAGAAACTAGGAGGGCCGCCCAGGGTGTGACAGAATGGACTGGTTCTGGGCCTCACGAAACGGTCACAGCAGAAACGAAAGACCAAGCGCTCTCCTGGACCTGACCTGGGGCTGCACAGAGGTGAGGGGCTGGCACCCCGTCGGAGAAGCCGGGCGGCGGCGGGCGGCGGCCGAGGCTCCCCTCGCTGGCCATGCGGCTGGCCCGGGGCGGGAGCATGTGCTGAAGCTCAGAAATAGCTCATTCATTTTGAAAAGTGACCCAGCACAGATGGAGCTGAGGAAAGACTGAGTGAGGAAGAAACCAGGTCGGCAACAACGGGCCTCACGTTTCATACAGAAGCAGGAGCCCCTCCAGGTGCCACCGAGTGCAGTGCACACATGTGGACTCGGGTGGGCAGGGCCTCTCGCTCGGGTGCAGGGACCAGTGTGGCCTGCAGGGCTGCCCGCCCTGGCTGCTGGGGTTCAGGCTCAGAGCTAGCGAGGCTGCCCTCCTGGTCCAGCCCTCCCTGTGCTCGGCCTCCCCTCTTGGCCGGGGGCTCAGACTGCCCGCAGGTGAACTCCAGGCTGCCCCAGAGCCAACGGGAGCCCCAAGAAGGAGCAAGTGGCCGTGCACATGCGACTTGAACACGCCGAGCTCTGTGACAGCAGCACCCAGCACCCGCAGCGCCAGGGCCAACGCAGCACCCTCCTCTGCCACCTCCTCAAGGCCCCAGTGACCACTAACCATGGCCACCAGCTTTCGCCAAATAGGAAACCACGCCAGCCGGCCTTCCTGGTCCCACATACACACAGTCTGGCCGCGCCGGGCTGCTGAGAGGAGAGGCACCGTGAAGGCCCGAGAGGTCACCCTGTCCCACAGCCTCTGCTCCGTGGCCCCACCTGCTGTCCACAGGCCCCTGAGCCGCGAGCCGGAAGGCTGTGAGGCCAGGCCCTTGCTTGGCCGACCAGCGGAGGCCACCTACTTCCTGGCAACAGAAGGACGCCACAGCTACAGGGACAGTGACGCCCAGCCACAGACACACGGGGCGCTGGAGCTGTCAGTAATGAGAACAGCAAGCTCTACACAGCGAGGAAGGGCTGACTCCACAAGTTCCCGGTCGCCCGGCCGGAGGCTCAGCTGGTTGGAGCATCGCCCCCCACAGCAAAGAGGCTGGGGTTCAATTCCTGGTGGGGCACATACAGGAGGCGACCGATCGATGTTTTTCTCACATCCGTATTTCTCTTGCTCGCTCCCTAAAATCAATGATCATAGCCTCAGGCGAGAATTTAAAAAAAGGAGTTCCAAGTCCTTGGTCATTTTGTTATCAAATCCCGCCCGGAGGCAGAGCCTCCACCAGAATGTGCAGGGCAGACAACCCACACGTGACCTATCAGAACTCAACAATTCCCTGCAAAGACAGCGGCCTGCTGACATCCTCCCACCGCCCCCACGGGGAAGGGGGACACGCAGGGCCCTCCACAGGCACATGCGGGACCACGCCAACGGCAGCCAGCACAGCGTGGCACCCGTGGCTCAGGCTGGAAGCGAATCCTGCAGGCATAAAACTGTCTTGCAATTTTTTTAAAAAAAATGTAAATCTGGATAAGATCTTCCCAGAGTGAAAAATCAGCAAAAAAAAAAAAAAAAAAAAAAGGGAGAAAGAATGGGTTGAAAAAGTTGAGAAATCCTGGTTTGGGGCTTAAGACCAGCTGTGGCAAAAGAACCAGGCCAGACCAGCCCAACTCAGCCTAGGAGGACCGAGCCTCCCAGCACCCTATTCACCAGGCCCACCAGGAGGCCATGCCAGGGCTGACACACATCGCTCTTGAGAGCCAAGGATGTGGCATTGTCGGCCCGTTTGCAGATACCTCCTGGGGTCACACCCAGCTGCCGCGGCTTGCAGGTGGGCAGCTGGGCAGGTGGGCAGGTGAGTGGGTCCCGCAGAGCAGGCCCGGGTCTGCCAGGCTCGTGCTGTCTTTCCCATGGGCTTCAGGCGCCGCCATGTTTCGAGGTCGTATGTTGGCAGAGAGCTGGCACCCAGGAGGGATGAGTCCAGGAGAGAAGCCCTGGCTGGTCCAGGGGCACAGGTCAGGGGCCAGCGAGACGCAGATGCACTGGGGACAGCGAGGCCTGGCCACTCCCTCGGTCCCCACAGAGGCCTCGGCGCTGTGTCTGCCAGAGATGTGGGAGCCCTGGGACTCTGAAGGGCTGCGCAGGCCCCGGAAACACTCAGGGCAGAGCTGACACCCGGGCACACCACCCGCAAAGCACCATGCCGCGGGGTCCTCAGGGTGCCTGGGTCCATGAGAAGGAATCATCAGGGGCCCCCGCACTCAGCACACAGCACCGGGAACGCGCTCAGCTCACCGAAATGAGAGGCGGTACACAGCCCAGCTGGGGGCTGCCCCTCGCTCGCGGGGTGATGAGTCACCTGCGCCCAGGACTTCGCAGAGCGGTAAGCACTTCCACAGCTGAGCAGCCACCGCGTGGCAGGGAGGAGGCAGCGCTGTGGGGAGAGGCCCGGACCCCAGCCCACGCCCCCGGAGGGCTCCCAGCCCAAGCAGGACTATGTGGCAGAACCACCCCAGACGGACCAGGTTCGGAGGGACCCTGAGGAAATCCACAGGAAAATGGTGGAGAACTATTTCCCCAAACCATATCATGAGCAGCAGAAACCACGGCCGCACTGGCCCGGCCTCCAGACTCCCCCACCGGCCCACAGACCTATCTGAGCCCCACAACCACAAACGGACACACGTGCAGGGCTCTTATCTGCCCGCAGCCTCGGCACCGCTGCGCCAACCGCCAGGACGGACCAAGGACAGGCCGATAACAGCTGTGACAATGCCACTGAGGGTGGGCCCCGGGGACGCGTCCGCTGGCCTGGCTCCCTGACACAGTTCTGCCTCCGTCTCTTCACAGCGTTTGACTTCCTAGTGTAACTGCCACCTGCTCGTGTGTGGGTCCAGGAAACAGGTTCCAGTTCACTTTGCCTCGGACTGTGTTAAACATCTCTCCTTTATGAGGTTACCACCGTCTCTCACAGTCACGGTGCTGAGGAAGGAAGACAAGCCGTCCACACTGCGCGCACACACACATTCTCAGTGCACGCGTAGAACCCAGCTTTCCTGTGGGTGGAGGCAGCCCGCAGGCCCCCACACTCGCTCCGTGTTAGCGAAGACCCAACACTCCAAGGTGGCTCCACGGTTCATCCCCAGCTCAGCCACTACTGTGTGGCTTTGGGCAAGTTACTTAACCTCTCTGGGCCTCCTTTTCTCCCTAAGTGGAGAGACTGGTAATAGAGCAGAGCCCCTCCGGGTCCTGCAGAGTGAGGCCGAGTGCTCTGCATGGGGCCGGCCTCAGTGTGTTATTCCTCCCGGCTTGCCGAGCGCCAGGAACAGATCCTCATTATGCTCCCCCGGTTACAACACAGAAGCTGGAGCTTGGGTCAGTGGGCGGCCTCTGGGCCAAGGACACGAAGCCAGGGACGGCCCCCCCAGGGTGCACACGCTCCCTGCACAGGTCGGGCTCTGGACCGCGGCAGCTGAAGCACAAGAGGCGCAGGCCTCTGCACCCCCTTAGGAACAACAGCACTTAGCCCTCGAAATCATTCAAGGCGGAACTTCCCTTCCCTGTCCCACAGGGCGCCTGAGCCTGAGCTGGCCAATCAGAGCAGACAGCCTCAGCTCCACAACCCACCCAGCACCACTCACCAAGTCAGAGCAGCCTTCGCATGGGGCACGGGGTGTAGAAGGGGTGCCGGACGGGGTGCCGGAGGACAGGAAGCAGCCCGGGCCCTGGCCGGCCTGGCTCCATCCAGCAGAGGGTAGCAGTGTGCAGGCCTGAGGGGCTGACTCCCCACTTGTGGTGCAGCGGGTTTACACCGCCCGCCTCCCCGGTCCTGTTACAGGCGGCACCCCTGGCTGGGAGGTGAGGGGAGTCCAGGACAAGCGGCCTCGCTGTGCAGTCCCCCGAGGGCCCGTTTCCCCTTCAGCAGCCCTGGCTGCCCTAAGCCTTTGGGTTACAAACCGGACTCAGTGTCAAGATCCGAGATGCCAAGAGGGTGTAAGGAGGGACTCGTGCTTTAGGGATCAATGGAGGCGGCACCTTTAAGGCTCCTTCCCCGATTCGCCCAGAGTGGGCGAGGGGCGCGCTGCCTGCCCGTGTGTCTCCTGCGCTGTCAGGTGAACCACAAAACCCTGACTGTCATCGGGGGGCAGCTCCTAGCGTCCCTGACCCTGGGAACAAAGGGCTCCTCAGTCTGAGGACACGTCTTGTCCCCAAACACAAGTCCAAATTCGCGTGACAAATTCTACCAGCAGCTGAGAACAGAAGGCAGGTCACACTCCCAGCCGCCCACAGAGCGAAGCACAGAGCAGGGCGGCAGCCAGCTTTCCGGCCGCACTGAGTGGGACCGAGGGAGGTCTCGGGAGAGGCCCCCCCTTGGCGAACCCCCAGGACCTCTCACCACCCAGTGGCTCTCCCTGGAGACAAGCAGACCCCTCTCCAGAACCGTGCTCTGCTCGGGGACCCGCAGCACAGGCTCCGGGACTCCTGCAGGGAGAACCTGTCCCAACCCAAACCCAAACCCGGACCCCCCACCCCCAACCCCACCCCCTGGAGACCTTTCTGCTTCCAGCACATCTTTCTGGCAAATTAAACTGGAAATGCAGGCAGGCTCCCGAGGCTCACACTAACCCGACCAAAGGCAACGGGACTGCCGCGCCCGAGACACCTACGTTCACGAAGGGTCCCATCACCTCCCCTCAGCGACACCTGGGAACACACGCAATCAACCATTACAGCCGAACGGAGCGGCACGAGGTCCCAATTAACCACGTGGCGCACGTGCCCCCACCCCCCAGGCCCGGGGAAACAGCACGTGGAAGCACGTCACGCCGCGTGCCACGCAGGGGCTGCCTCGAGCACTCAGGTGTGGGAACTCAGACTGAACGTCCCCACGGACCTCCACGCAGTCCAGGCCCGAGGGCCCCGCCCAAGGCCACCTCACACTCCCTTCCTCCCCAGCCAGCAGAAGGCACTCCTGTCCTGGAATGTTCCAGCAACAGGGCGGAGCTGGCACCAAGGGCAGGCCCACAACCCCTTTAACTGAGGCACCTGAGAGGGACCCCGCCCGAGACGCATGTGTGCGTTTAGTAACTGAGGACAGGTGTGGCTGTCAGTGCGGCCAGCAGCACTCGCGGGAGCCCAGGGGCATCAGACAGCAGCCCCTCGCCTCCTGGCCAAGGTGCGGGCGAGTGCCTGCTGGACCTGAGCGAGGTACTGGAGAGTCGGCTGACTCAAGGCCTGGGAGAGGTTTGCGATCCGGGCTGTCACAAGCCACCTTACTGGTAACCATTACACAGAAGATTCTCGGGGGGGGGGGGGGGGGGGGGGGGGGGCTCGCCTTCCCAAAGCAGCAGGTTCTGAGCTGCAGAGAGAAGCTGGTGATCAGTTCGCCTCAGGTAGGAAGGCACGTGCCATCAGCGTAAAACTCCACGAGGAAGGCTGAGCAAACATACGAGTTCAGGAAGAAAGGGGAGACACGTCCGAGTGCAGCAGGTTTTTAAAGGGTGCTGGGGCCCCCAACCCGAGTCTTCGCACCGGAGACGTGAAATGCATTTAGTCTGTGCTTACAATATTCTAGAAACCACATCTTGTACAGCTACTTGAAACCAGCAAGAAGTTTCGCTGTCCACTCAGTGCCCGTTTCCAGTTATCCCACAGCCTCGAGCGCGACTGGACTCCCTGTGAAGAGGGCGGCTCTGGCAGCCTGTGTGCCAGGCAGCGCTGCCCCCCTGGCTGGGGCCCCGCAGGCCGCCTCCTGCCGGAGCGGTCGAGCCCCTCCCTTCAGAGTAACTCAGGGGACACGATTCCTTTCCCATTCCAAACCGAAAATCATCCTCTTCGGGATAAATGTATTTTCCTAAAACGATGACTAAACTGTTGGCAGCGAGGAGCGATTTACTGTTTGCCCGCCCTCCAAGGTCCCGGGGCTGCTGACCATGGGCAGCAGCATCTGTGTGTGTAAGCACGGCAGCCCTGCCCACCCGCCCCCCGCCCCCCCCCCCCCCCCCGGGCACCTGCTGTAAGACTTGCTGTGTATTTTACACTCAGGAGTTTCCTTCCTTTAAAAGGGGCAGGATCTGGTCGCTGACCGAGCCAACTGGCTCCAGGGCTCCCAGGCAAACCTCAGGGGCCCTGCAGCGCCCCCACGGCCCAGGTGGAAGGTCCCCCCTGCACGCAGCCAGCAGCGCCTCTCGGGCACCGGCTCAGGAATGCAGCTCCCCTCGCTGCCAGCAAAATCCTCCAACAGGTTTGGGAGGATGAAAACACCAAGGACTCAGGGCTGAACCAGGCTCCCTCACTGGGCTCCAGGCCAGGCAGAGGTGGGCAGGCAAGGCGGCCAGGCTCGGGGGACTGAAAGGCTCTGCAAACCCGTCAGCTGCGGGAGGGTCTGCTGGGGACCCGGGGCCAAACGCCCAGCACCATGTGTACCCTGGGGGGCGGGGGTGGACCTGACTCACCTCAGGTTCCAAACAGCCACACAGCACTCAGCCTCTCTCTGTCCCTCCGGGCGCTTGTTTCGCTTCCCATAATCTCTCGAAAACGAGTGCAGGCAGAGCAGGCTGCACTGCGCTCCGAGGATGTTGTGTTTACTACGGGCTCAGCCGCTCCACCTGCAGGAAGGCTGGCTGGCCTTACTAGCAAGGCGACGGCCTGGGAGGGACCAGGACAGCTCCGAGTGAGCACACTCAACAGGCCCACCCCTCCCGCCCCAGCCCTGGGCACCGGCTAAGGTCTGAGATGCTGGTGGGGCCCTAGGGGATGCAACCTCAAAAGGAAAACAAAAAAGTGGATTAGGCGGTCGCCCTCCAGCTCTGTGGATTGTTAATCTTCTTAAAATGCCTCCTCGAAGAGTCACTGGCCAAGAGAGCAGGTTCAGTCGCACTGTTAGGCCCCCACGCCCCCACCCAGCGTCCCGAGTTCCCACCTGAAGGGCAGCGGGCCCTCTGATTTCAGGCAGGGACCAGGGACGCCGCCTGTCACATTTAAAAGGCCCACCACCTCCCAGGTCCCTGAAGGTGCCTGATTTCACAAAGGCTTAGCATTTGATACCTTAAAAAAAAAAAAGGAAAAGGCCAAGCACTTTGGAAGTTCCACGTCTAAAAAAGACCCTTGTTCACTGCTTGGGGAGGGTAATTAGCTAATCTAAACAAGGAGACCTTGTCTGGGCGCGGCGGGGGAGGGGCGGCCGGCCTGGCCTGGAGCCCCCTGCACAGCAGGAGCCTAGCTCCAGGGTCCTCTCCCACCCCTTCCTTCCCAGGCGGCTGCTCTTCTCCTGGGGGACGGGATACGGGGGTGGGGAGGGGGGGTCCTCTTCCTTCTCTCTGGTCAGATCTCTGCTTGGCAAAGCTAGATGCTTGGTTTCCTGGCTTCGCTTCCAGGTAGCCCACCCAACGGGGCTGTGCTGAGCGCTCGCGCCTTCAGCAGCCGTACTGCTGTGACCAGAAACCCGGGAACCGGACCAGGCCAGTGTGGGGCAGCATCCTCCCTGTCCGCAGTAGGAACACGGCTTCCAGCACATTCCAGCCCCACAAATTACAGGCTGGGCTCTGCCAGGGGTGTTTCCGAGGAGGGCACTAGCAATTTGGGGTTGTCTGCCACCTACGGCGCTCGCCAGTCGCCCTCCCTCAGTGCCAGCCCGGAGGCTGAGTCACAAACCACCCCTGCCGGCTACACGGGCTGGGCTCCGGGCCTGGGGGACAGAGGGGAGGGTGCAGGTGGTGGCAGGCACAACAGGCACCCCAACCAGAAAATGACAGCGTGGCCCGGACCCCAGCTCAGCTCACTGCTCTCTCCCCGCCCCCGTCCCTCAGACCAACCCAACACCCAGCAACCGAGACGCTGGCCGCTTTCCTCCACGGGAGCCGGGAGCCACGGCTGCGGCAGCCCCCCTCTCCGGCAGACCTGGAGGGCCTGGGACCTGTTCCCAGACTCCTCCACCCCTTCCCACCTCCCCTCCCCTCCAGGAAGCAAAGTGGAAGGCAGAGCGAGCCCAGGACGTTAAAAGCCGAACACCACCTTGGAGCTCACCCAGGCCAATCTCTGCTCAGCTTTCCCGATGCGACAGGGGCCAAGGCTGCAGCAGCGCCTCAGCAAGGGTGCAGGCGCGCCCCACAGGCCCCAGGGAGCCCAGGGGGCACCCTCCACACCTACCACCACCAGATCGCTAATATGCCAACCAGCCACTGGTGTTCTTTCCAGCTGCTGCCCCTGAAACAATTAGCCTGGATGGGACTGTGAAGGCCACCTATATCTCCCGCCCTCTCAGAAGCCCTCCAGTCCCCATCTGCGGCCTGTGCTCTGCCCGGCCCCAGCCCTGCCCCTTCCCACCTTCTAGCACAGAGGCCTAGAAATCAGGATTTTAAAAAGATTCCCAGGTGATTCTCATGTGCAGCCGAGGTTGAGAACCACTGCGCTAGCAGCTTCTGCAACCTCTCTCCCGGGCACGGGGTAAAGTCGGACTCTCCCACGGCGCGCTCAGGTCTAGGGGAGCATCACCCACACCTGGGAGAGGCGGCCAGGGGCTACTGTCTGATGCCCGGGCGGCGGCACACTTCTTCATCAGCAAACCAAGCCTCCCGCTTTTTCTTTCCTTTTTTCCTTCAAGCACAAAACGGAAGGGATGAAAGGCTGGCCCGCACGCTCCCTGCCTGCCCAGCCGCAGGGAGGGAAGGTGAGGGCACGCGCCAGTCGGGTTTCCGCGTAGAAACGGGCTTAGGTTCTGACAAACACTTGACCCCGCAATTGCTTCAATCACTCAAACTCTCCCCCGCTCCCCAGGCCCTAGGCTAGGAGACACCCCAATAACCAGGAACTACAGGCCCCTTTAGCTGGATCAGCTGAGGCATCAAGGAATAAAGCGCCCCTAGGAGCCCCAGCGCCCCTTCCCACTATTCCCTGCCCCCCCCCCCCCCAGCCTTCTAGACACATTGCGGCATGTGTTCCCGGGAAAAGCTGTGGCTGGGGGTGCCCCCTGGGAACCCAATGCAGAGCCACCGCCTGGCGAGCAACGGGTTAAGCTCCGGGAGGTCGGCGGCTGGGAAAGGGGAACCGGTGCTGGGATGCAGACCAGCGCACGGAAGGGGCTGGTGCAGGGCGCACGGGCTCCCCGCCTGCAGGGCCGGCTCGGCCCCAGGCACAGGGGTGCCGTCTGCACGGTGCAGGGGAGACACCGAGCGCAGGGGCAGCGGCTCGGGGTGTGCGGCAGCGGCGGGGGCGGGGGCACAGAGGGCCCGCGTGCAGGGGTGCGGGGGGGGGGGTCCCGGCAGAGGGGGCAGAGGCGCAACTCTTCGAAGTTGGAGGCGTCAGGCCGAGAAGGCAGGGCAAGGTCGTGGCCGCGGGGCGGGCAGCCGGGCTTCCCCGGGAGGAGAGGAGCCCGAGAAAGCGGGGTGGGGATGCCGAGGGGAGGGTGCGGCGCGGGGCAGGGTCCCGGGAAGGTGCACGCCCCGGAGCGGGGCCCCAAGTGCCCGGGAGGCCGCTGGGACGGGGACGAGGAGGGGCAGGTGCAGCCCGGAGAGAGGAGGGAGGGTCAAGGGTGCGGGCGGGTGTCCCGGCGGGAGCGGGAGGCGGCGTCCGGGCGGGGCGTGGGGTGCCCTCCCCGAGGAAGAGATGCCGGGAGCGGGGAGTTCGAGGCCGCAGCGGCGCGGGGGCGGGGAAGCGGCAGGTGCGGGGCGCCCAGGTGCGGGGCCTGGTCCGGCGGCGGCCGCTCACCTGTCTCCTACGGCCGGGGCCGCGGGGGGCGGCGGGGCGGCCGGGCCGGGCGGCGCTGGCGGGGGCGCGGGGCCCCGGGCGCTCGGGAGCGGCGGCTGAGGCGGGACCGCGGCGGCTGCTCCCCGGCGGGCCGGCCGGGCAGGGTGGCTGCGGCGACGCGGGCGCGGAGGGAGCGCTGCGAGAGTGCGGCCGGCGCGCCGGGACAACGCCGCTTTATCGGGTCGGAAACAGCCGCCGCGCGCCGCTTCCGCTGACGCAGCGCGGCCTGCGCTCATGACTATGCAGCAGCCGCCGCGGGAGGCGGGGCGGGGCCTGAGCGGCGCGCGCCCATTGGCCGCCGGTCTCCCCGCCCACCTCTCCGCCCCGCCCCGGCCTCCGAGGCCCCGCCCCCTGAAAGCCCCGCCCCTGCCGCAGCCCACCTCCCTCCTCCCTGGAGCTGAGTCCCGCGCGCCCCCAACCCGGGCTCCTCGAGGCCTGGGCCCCGCCCTCCCCAGGAGCCCCGGCCCCGAACCCCGCCCACCCCGCTCCGTGGCCACGGGACCCAGCGAGGGAGGGAGGAAGTACCCCGCAGCCCCCCGCCCCTCTCCTGCTCACCTCGATGCCTGTCTCTCCCCAACCGTCCTCCTCCTACCTAGACTCTACCCAGGGAGCCTCCACACCGTTACCAGCCTGGCTCCTCCACAGATACTTCCTGCCATCACCACCAGCACCAGCACCAGCACCAGCACCAGCACCATCACCATCACCACCACCACCATCACCATCACCAACACCATCATCATCACTATCATTATCACAACCACCACCATCATCACCATCAACACACACACACACACACACACACACGCGCGCACACGCACTCGCACACACCTCTCCCCAGGTGCAGCGGCAAACACTCCTGGCCTCCCCATCCGGGTCAAACCCTCCTCACCCCCGCCCCCCGCCCCCCCCCCCCCTCTCCTCCCACCCAGGAGCTCCCCGGGAGCTGGCGGGACCCCAGATGGGGCCTCCCACGTGCAGCCTGACCCATGCCAGGGACACCCCTCCAGTGTCACCCCACAAGCAGATTGCCTATAATCCCAGGATGGGGCTGCTGGGAGCCCCTGGGGGCAAGGTCAGAGGAGGCAGCTTGACAGAAAGAGAAACAGATGATAGGATGGGCTGAGGTCCGGCAGCCCTGCACCCTGACCCCGACGGGGCAGATGACTTCACCTCTCGGAGCCTGTGTGCCCTCATCGGGCACGCGGAGACCACAGACCCATCTCAGGGGGTTGCTGACGGGATGGAGCCATAAAGGACGGGGCGCCACCTCCAAGCAGTTGGAATGGGAAAAACTGACAATCGCAAGTGTTGACGCCGAAGCGGAGCAACCGGAGGCTCAGACGTTGCAGGCGGGGATGCGAAGGGACGCAGCCGCCTGGGAACAGTGGCAAACCCTTTGACCTAGCAATTCCGTCCCAGGTGCCTATCTTATCTGATCCTGTTTGTGTTCATAGCAGCACATTGGTAATAAACAAAAATGGGAAACTACCCACAATGCCTGTCGATGATTGAACAGATACATACATAAGTTGGGGTGCAGTCACGCAATAGAATGACAACAATGGCCATGAATAAGCTACACCCACACACCAGAATATGGCTGACTCCGACAAATGATTTTGAGGGAGGGAAGAAAGCCAGACCGCAAAGCACGTCGGATGGCATGGATGGAAAGTGGTAGAACTCTCTCTATATACGGTGGGGCAAGTCAGGAGCGTGGTGAACGGTGGAGGGAGGGGCCGGAGCCAGGACAGGACGGGGACAGGAGGAGTGAAGGTGCTGGTAAGATTCAGTTTCTTGACCTGGGTGCTGGTTACAGGGGTGGGTATGTGATGCTTCAGCGAAGGATTAATAAGAGCATCAGGGGTGTACACATAAAAGCCACAGTGGCACCTGGCGCTTCCCGGGGGCTCCTTGTCGTCTACCCACCTCCCCTAGTGGGTGTTTGCTCTCGTGGCCAGAGGATGGAGGCGGAGGCGAATCTGGCTGTGCTGTGTGAACCTTTCTGAGTCCTCATCTAACAGGGGCTTCTAATAACACCTCGCTCACACGTCCGGAGGATTGAATAATGCTTTTAGAAAAGACTTGATACAGTACAGACTTAATCATTTTGTTTCGTTATCTGCAGAACAGTCAATGCTTGTATTGATAGCCTCTTCTTCATCTTTATTCCGTCAGCAACCAACTACTGAGGGCCTACTATGTGCCATGTACCATGCTAGATGCCTTGACTAGAGCTGGCAACCAAGTCCGCTCTCTCTCCTTAAGGGTCCCGCAGGAGAATGGGAAATGCATACAGATAAGGGGGGGACCACTAGCCACCCAGGCCACGGAGCCCAGCATAGGACCTGACTCACAGTAGGTGCTCCATCAATGCCTCTGGAAGGATAATGGAATGCATACCTAAAGTGTGTGCATGCGCTTTCGTGTGAATGGGCTCCAGAAGGTGGGTTCTAAGCCAGAGACGGGGAAACATCAGATTAATTTACTTACGTGACCTGGAGTTTCACGCAGAGATTGGACAGAGAGCAAAGTTAGGAAGAACATGGCCCCAGTGTGCATGTGCCTGAATGCTGTGTGTTTGTATGTGCATGAATGCTGCGTGTTTGTATGTGCACACGTATCTGCGTGCACGTGTGCATGAAGACCCGGGGCAGGGCCGCTCTACCACACTCTCTCCACCTGCCACCACCAAGAAGGTGTCGTGGACTGCATGTTGGGGCCCCTCCAAAACCCAGGTGGAAGCCCTAACCTCCAAGGGATGGTTGGAAGGTGGGGCCTTTGGAAGGTAGTCAGGTCAGGAAGGTGGGGCCCCTGCAATGGGATTAGTGCCCTTATAAGAAGAGATGGGAGTGAACTTCCTTCCTGCACACACGCCCCAGAACATAGCCAGGAGGAGGCCACCGGAACCTGACCGTGTTGGCACCCCGATCTGGGGTCTGCCAGGCTCCAGAACTGGGAGAAATAAGTGTTGGCTGTTTGAGCTGCCCAGTCTGGTATTCTGTTGTAGCAGCCCTGGCCGACTGCCACCAAGGGTGCGAGGTGTCTGTGGCCCGTAGCCCTACTCTCCAGCCGCCAGGGCAGCCTGGGAATGGGGCCTGTAGGGCGCCTCCCCCCGTCCCACACACACACAGCTTTTCCTTGATCCGTATCTGAAGGGTGAGGCTCCTGGTCCTATGTGGAGAGTGCTTGAGCCGTGAGGAACCCTCTTGCCCGGAGTCAGAAAAACCTAGATTTTGGCCTGGCCCCAGAGCAGGCCTGCCTGGGCACTTACCTGTCACAGGTGTGCAACCTGGGCAGTCTCAAGGCCCCGTGCTCAGAAGACCTCCACATCTGGGCTGCTGTCACCATTTTTAATTTCTTCAAATTTTCAACATGGGCCCCACAAATTCTCAAGCCGATCCCATACGTTCTTTTGTAAGTACATCGACCTCCCAGCGCGCTTGTGGGGAGCCTGGGGCGTGACAATGTCCTAATCACCGCTGTGCGGCCTTGCCTTCTCCCCTCCAAACCTGTGGACCCTTGGAGCAGGGCAGTGCCCCTTTCACCCTTGGACTCCCATGGCCTGAGAACTGGCCAAACTGTAACCTTGACCATTTCTGGAGGTCTGCCAGGAATCGCCTCCTCCAAGAAGCCCTCCTGGGTGTCCTGCCTTAGAGGATCAGTGGCTTACTCTCTTGAGCTCTGAGGCACACCACCTTTCACGGGTCAGTGCTCAGATCCCTCGTTCGCACTGTAACTGGGCATTGTCTGTCTCCCTAGTGGCCTCGAGCCCTGTCTGAGGGGCTGATCCCAGGTCAGGGTCACCGCTGCAGCCCAGAACCTGCCCCTGTAGGGCTGCAGACATGTCTGCATGGAGAGGGAGACAGAGAAAGAGGGAGTAAAGGGCTTTCCGATCGAGGGCCCATGGAGAGACCCAGGGGGTCCACGCACCCCAAAACAACATGAGCCAACTTCCACGGGCACTCTCTGAGGGCCAGGCCCAGCCCTCTAGGAGTTGCCTACTGTCTCGTGCCTGCAGGGGTCAAGAGCTTCCATCTTTGCCTGTGACCCACTGGGTTCAGGGCCCCTGCAGCAGGAGGTGGGAGGCCCCTGCGACCTTTAGCACCTCTGACCCTGAGGCCAGGAGACAGGGACAGGTAGGAGCGCTGGTCTGGGAGACGGGAGAGGGAGGAGCAGGATTGGGAAGTGGAGGGGCAACCAGCAGACAGATTTGGGGTTACAGGGCCTGGGCTTGAACTTTGACCTCACTGTCAATGAACCTGTCTGTGAAATGGAGGGAGTGGCGCTCGCTAGGGAGCCCAGACACGGAGCCGCCTTCTGGGGCTGAACCCCGCTCTGCGCTGACCAGCTCTCTGACCGTGTCCCGTCGCTCAGCCCCGGCCGGGTCCCTGAGCTTCCCCGAGGGAAGCAGGGCAGCTCCTTCCTGGAGGCTGGTGTGAGAAGTGATGAGTTTGTGCAGCAGCGCCCCCTGCTCCGTGGTTTCGCTTTCACGGTTCCAGTTACCTGAAGTCAAAAAAGCGCCTCCAAATATGAGCTGGAAAATTCCAGAAACAAGCAATTCGTAGGTTTCCAATTGCAGGCCCTTCTGAGGAGCGAGATGAGCTCTCGCCCGGCCCCTTGGGGACGTAAGGCATCCCTTTGACCAGCGCATCCACCTGTGGCCGCTCCCCGCCCGGTAGCCACCCAGTAGCCTTTGCGGTAATCAGACCGACTGTGGCTCAGTGTGTTCAAGTCGCCCTCAGTATCTCGTTATCAAGGAACGTATAATTGATCTATTTGATTATTGGCGACTGCTGTTAATCTCTTACGGACGCATAAATCACACTTTAACGGAGGTCTGTGTTAGGGGGAAACAGTATATATGGGGCTTGGTGCTGTCCCCTGTCTCAGGCGGCCGCTGGGGGTCTTGCAATGTACCCCGTGGATAAGTGGGGGCTCCACTGACTTACCAGGAGCTGGATCAGCTGGGGCAGCTGGGGTTTCATTGTGACTAAACCAATGAACTCACTCTCCCTGGGGCCCTCCACGCCAGCCTGGCCTCTAGGGGCCCGGGGACAGGGGTTGGGGGGGGAGCCCAGGCTGAGACAGTGTCCCCGCTGGACACGCCCTTTAGGACACTCCCTGCTCCTCTGCAAACCTCTCCTTTGTTTTTGAAGCAACAAATACTTTTAAAAAGAAACTTTGGCAAATCCCCAACCTCTCCATTAGCATGCTCACTGATTCCCGGATAGGTCTGAGCCCCTGCTCCGAACCAGGCAGGCCACATGCACACACGCACACACACACATATGCACGCACGTTCTCAGGGTGCGGATCCAGCTGCCTCCCTGACAGCTGTTCTCCCTCCCCTCCCCCCTCCCCTGTGAGCCCATCTCAGGTGGAGAGAGCAGAGGGCAGGATTCCAGCTCCACCACTTCCCGCTGGGTGCCCTCAGGGAAATCCCTGATGTCTGTGAGCTCCAGGTGGGCCACACCCTCAGGTCCCAGATGGCAAGCAAAGCCCAGCCCCCATTGCCCACCGCAGAACCTGAGACCTGAGAGGACATGCCTGCCGGAAGTCCTGGGGGACAAACCCCCAGCGGGACTTCCCGGGGCTCAAGTTGCCAAGAGAGCAGCAGGCTCCCCAAGGTCCTGCAACTTCCCAGGGTCACACTTATGATACAGCTTCCTGGGATCGTAAGTCCTCCCAGGGTCATATGGCCACAGGGAGGGTCATATGTCTGCTTGGGGTCATGTGGTCCCTGGAGTCAGACAATTGCCAGCAGTCACATGGCGACCTGGTCATCGGTGACCCAGAGTCATATGGCCACTTGGGTTGGCACCTGGGGTCACAGGTGTGTGTCTCATTGGAGGTTGGGGCACCTTCCAGGCCATTCCACGTCCTCTTGTCCTGCTGAGCCTTGGCCCCTGGTCTGTGAGTGGACAGAGCGCTGTGTCCAGAGCAGGGGTTCGACCTGGGGGGAGGGGCGCAGGGCCCACCCGGCACAGAGTCGCCCAGGGCACGGCACTCCCCTCGGCCTGGGCGGACCCAGAGGCTCCCCGGAGGGAGCTGTGCAGGTTCTCACCTGGAAGGGGGCGGCCTTCCGGCCCGGGTGCAGCCCGGGCAAAGGCTGAAGCCACAGTACACCTGTTTAGGACGAGCCGAGCGGGTCGGGGCTGGGACGGGCGGTGCCTGCGGAGGTGACCTGAGGGGGCGCCAGGCCCCACCCAGGGTGGGCAGCGATGCCTGTGTCACCTGCCGGGCCTTTTTCTGTCGCCGTTTTATGTTCCACAATTAAACATGTAGGACAAAAAACAAAACAGTGAAATACGACACTGACGTCAGCCGGATTGGGGAGGCCTCGGGTTCCGGCCAGGGAATCGCCTTCTGCCTGAGGGTGAGGGAGCCCTCAGGTCTTTACGGGCCAATGGGGGTGCCCGGGGAGGCCGTGGGAGTCCCGCACCGGTGAGGGGGTGGGGGCAGTGGTGGGGGAGGAGGCCAGGAAGCAGGTGCGTGACTGACTGCACGGCCGCAGGGCTGACGCTCTGCGTGCAGGTGACGGCGCTGCCCTCCTGTCATCCCCACAGACCGTGGGTCCTCCCGCCGCCCCTGCCCCCCAGCCCTCTCCGTGCCCCCAACAGATGCCTGCCTGTCCCTCTGCCTTCTCCCTCAGGGTGTTGGCTTCTCAAAGCGTGGCACTGCTCACCCCCAAAGGAATCCACTGCGGATGAGGGCTGTGGCCTGGTCCCAGGGAGGGTGCTTACTCGGCTGGTGGGGCCCCGCTGAGGGTTCCCTCAGCCTGACAGCGGGCACGCGCACATGGGCACCTGCTGAACGCCGCCCCTCACTGCCCTTCCTACCTGGGCTGCAAGACGATGGCGCCAGGGTTTCCTCCTGCCTGAACCCTCATGGCTGTCGCGGCAGGAGCCCCCGAGCGCCAGGCGCCCTGTGCCAGCCCCATGCAGTCCTGGCTGCGCACAGCCTCCGCTTCTCGGCACCTCAGTGATCTCCGCTATAAGATGAGTGGCGGCCCGGCCGCGGGGCTCAGTGGCCGAGCGTCAGCCTGTGAACCGAGGTTATGGTTCGATTCCCGGTCAGGGCACAGGCACGGGTTGTGGGCTCGATCCCTGGGGGGCGGGGGCGTACCAGAGGCAACTGGTCAATGACGATCTCTCACCATCCATCGATGTTTCTCTCTCTCTCTCCCTCTCCCAAATCAATAAAAATATATTAAAAAATAAATTTAAATGAGTGCACGGGGTCAGAGCCCTTGCTGCCTGGGGTGGACTAAGAGCCCGCAGGTGACCAGGGACGGTGGCCATGAGGAGCTGAGTGCCAGCTCGGGGTCCCGCTGACCAGGGTCACCTCACGTCCCCAGCAGCCATGTGCGCGGTGAGCTAGGGTCCCTGCGGGCTGGGAGGAATGGAGGCTCAGGAGGGAAGGGGCAGGCCCACGTCCTGCAGTGGGTGATGGAGAGCTGGGACTGGAGCCCAGGCCGCCTGGTCTGAGTGCTGTGTCCTCTGCCCAAGGTCACGGAGCTTGCAAGAAGCTCCCAGGCTGTCCGAGCGGAAAGCAGCCGTGTACCCTCGGCACCTCCAGGACAGTGATGGAGGGAGGATCGGGCCCCGTCAGCTCAGCCGTGAACCCCATGACCAGGGAGAGGAGTGGGAAGCCAGCCGCCCACGGCAGGTGACAGGGTGGGGCATTGGGCCGAGCCTCTCAGAATGAAGGGTGAAGGCAGGTGATGGGCGGAGACACCCCAGGGCTCTGGGTGCAGGCCACACCTGCTGACGTCAACAAAGGCAGGGTGGGCCTGTGGGGTACTCTGGCCAGGACATGGTCCCCAGCCAGTCACCATCCCCAGACTTCCAACCCCACCCCTGCACCCTCTCAGCCCTCTGGGTTGACGCTCTCTCCTGCCTTTGCTCACAGTTCCTCCTGCCAGCAGTCCCCTCCCTCCTCCCCCTCCATCTCCTCCTCCTCATCCTCTCCTCCTCCTCGGGTCTTCGGGTCCCTGTGCACCTCCTCCATGAAGCCCTCCCAGACCACCCCAGTGCACGGCAGCCTCTGCTCGCCCAGCACCTGGCAGTGATAAAGCTGGCTGTGCTTGTGCCCTGAGTCACCACTTGCAGAGCAATCTACACGTCACATGGCACTTCTGTCCAGGCTCATGGGGCCTCATGGGAACCCGAGGGGCCAGGTGCTTCTTGTCCCCCTTTTGCGTCCACTCATGCATCCCTTCGTGCGTCCCTGCAGCACCTGCTGACAGGGCACCCACGCTGTGCCGGGCACTGTCACAGATGCTGGGGGACCAGCCACGAAGACAGACCGATGCCATCCCCTCCTAGTGGGGAGACAAGTAACCCAGTAAGTTGGGGAGGGAGGTCGCCCCCTTCGCCTTCGCCAGACCATGGAGGGAACAGCCCCCACTTAGAAACGCGCCGAAGCGGGGCATCCTGGCTCCGCTGCCCTCCGTGTGTTCATTCATGACCACGAAGTAGCACAGCTCCTCTCCGAGGTGTGTGTGTGTGTGTGTGTGTGTGAGCGGGGGGCTCCCTGAGCCTGCATGACACACACTGACCAAGTCCTTGCTCTCAAGGGGCTTCCATTCTAAGGGGCACAGAGCAGTGAAGCAATGAGAGGAGCCTGGCTGATAGACACCCCGACAAGAGGAAAACCGAGGACGGAGGCTGGGGGAGGGCTGTTGCCCACGCAGGTGCGGGGAGGCCTCCGGTGGGCGTGGAGTCAGGAGGGCCTGGGCCAAGGAGGGACACGGCGAACTTCCTGTTTTGCAGGGTCTTTCGAGCGGGGGACGGGGGGGGGGGGGGGGGGGCCTGGAGAGTGACTGAAGGCAGAGTGGGGGCCTGGCACTTCCAGGACCGCTGGTGCGGGGGGGGGGGAGGGGGGGGGCGGAGGTGACTCCGCATCAACACTGAGGCCGCAGGACTGTCTGCCGATGGGCCTAGGGACGCCGAGGGGGGTCGTTACTCGCCGACACGGCTTGTCTGAGCCTCTTTCAGCCGCGGTTTTCTCACCTGTGAAATGGGTGCTGGGACCTCACTGCCCAGGCTCTGGGAAGCGTGGGGGTGGAGCCAGGCCTCGTTCAGGCGGTCGATGCTGGGCACTGGTCTAGGGCCGTAATAAGCGCTTTACACAGCGGTTTCTTGTTTTGTTTTGTTTTTTAAAATATATTTTATTGGTTTCAGAGAGGGAGGAAAAGGAAGAGAGAGAAACATCAACGATGAGAATCATCCATCGGCTGCCTCCTGCACGCCCCCTACTGGAGATGGAGCCGGCAACCTGGCCAGGTGCCCTGACCGGGAACTGAACTGTGACCTTCTGTTCACAGGTCGATGCTCCGCCCCTGAGCCAGGCGGGGCAAGTGGTTTCTTGTTTTAAAAAAAACAGGGGGGAGAGCTGGCCACGGGCGGTGAGGTGGGATGGAGGGCCAATGATAATGGGATTGAAGGCCAATGGGCCAAGGGAGGTCGCCCGGAGCTGGCTGCCTGCAGCAGGGCCTCTGTTGTCTGACCCTGAGGCTGGGCCGCTCAGAGAGGTTGCTGGGGGCGACCGGCGTCCAGAGCCAAGAAGGGCCGGTGTGGCGGGCTGACCCCGTTCCTGGGCGCGGTGCCAGGAGCCTGTGCAGTGTGTTGACCGAGGAGCGAGCTCCCCTGTTCCCAGGGTCCTCCTGACCACACGCGGGAGGCGGGGAGGGAGCCGTGCGGTGGCGGAGCCGAGGCTGCTCCGGGCGCTGGGCAGGGTGGAGGCAGCGGGCAGCAGAGGAGAGGGGAGGCTCGGCCCCTCCCGAGTCTGCGCAGAATCCTGGGAAGCCACCCAGACCCCCCTCTGATTGGGGCTCAGCACTGGGCCAGGGTAGCCCTGAGGGGAGACCCCTTGCTGCCAGGGAAGGGGCGGAGATGGTGCCCAGGAGTCCGGACTCGCGCAGGCGGGGAGCGCACAGGGTCAGGGTTCAGCCCGTAAAACCAGTGCCAGCGATAAGTTGCGCAGGATCAGAGCTTAATGTATAATCGGGATCAGGGTTCAATGTCTGAGCAAGGTCAGGGCTCAGTGTGGCCAGGGGCAGGGCTCAGACAGTGGCAGGTGCCAAGCCCCACCCATGAGCAAGGCCGGAGTTCACTGGGGTCAGCGTCTAGGCTAGGGTGTCACTGGGCCCCAGAGCTCCGTGTGGCTCAGTCTCGGTCTCTGACGAGGGCGGGGTCTGGTCTCTGAGTGGCATCAGGACTCCGACAGCGGAAATCGGTGTGGGGCTGGCGCTCACCCAGACGCGAGTGAGGCAGTCACACGCCCACGGTGGACTTCAGCCCCTTCCTCTCTCTCTCTCTGTCTCTCTCATTTAAGGGTCATCTGCTCGGTGCCGGGCATGATTCGAGGTGTTTCGGAATCCAGGGTCCCAGCCCTAAAGCAGCCCCCTCCCCCTCGTCCCTGGGTGGCTCAGTTAAGTCTCCACCGTATAAGACGCTTCCAGACCCGGAAAGGACCGGGGCCCATTTCCACCCAGGGCCTCGGGCTTCCTGGAGGGTTTTCAGGCAGCCGCTGCGCAGAAAGCCCTGCTTGCCCCAGAGGCCACCCTCCTGGGGTGGATCTGAACAGAGAGACAATGGGAAGGAATGTGAGTGGGTGACGCAGACAAGCCTGGCTGTGGGGAGGGGCGGCCGGGTGGAGGCCAGGGACGGCCCCTGGAGGACCACTATCAGCCAGGGACACGCAGGGGGGAGGCCTGGGACACAGCTAGGACATCTGGGCGCCATCTCTGTGTGTTGTCCAATTGCCCAAGTCCTTGTCGCCTTGTGGGCTCCGCTTCCCAGCTCAAGCATTTGTGTCTGGGCCCAGGGGACCTCCCGCCCGCTGCTCTTCCGACTGTGCGTGAGTGTGCAGACCGGAGCCGGGGCCTGGCCTGCTGGGCCCAGGCCTCCTGCCTTCCCCAGACCGTGGCCGGGGCCTGGCCCACTGCACGCCACCTTTGTGGGGAGCGGCTACAGCGTTTGGACAGGTTCAAGCCTGGGACTGATGAGAGGGCACGGTCCTCTCGTGGCAAAGCCACGTGCAGGTCCCAGCACAATGATAGCCAAAGGCTACGGTTGTGAGCTTGACCTTATGGTCCGAACCTGTGGGCCCACGTGCTGAGTGGTGTGGCTGCGGGAGGTGCAGCAAGTAAACAAAGCTTGACCAGGTGCACGTAATTGAGTGGATTCGAAACCTGCGAGAACGCTGTAAACCAGTGGTTCTCAACCTTGGCTGCACATTAGAATCACCTGGGAATCTTTAAAAATCCTGATTTCTGGGCCCCATCCTCCGGAAATTCTGTTTCTTTGTTATGGGGTGAGGCCACAACATTAGTAACAAAGAAACAGAATTTCCGGAGGATGGGGCCCAGAAATCAGGATTTTTAAAAAGATTCCCAGGTGATTCTAATGTGCAGCCAAGGTTGAGAACCACTGCTGTAAACATCTTGACCACGCCCTTAATTTGCCTCGTGGAATCTGCTATAAAATAAAGACATGGCTTGCAGGCCGTGGCGCTGTCGCTAGCTCTCCATCAGAGAGGACAGCGTCCCACCCAGACCCAGCTTTCTTCCTCTTGTCTGTCTTTTCTCCATCCTCCACCGCCCCCCCTCAGGCTCACCGAACCTGGTGGTGCTGGTGTGGCACATATGGCGTCCAACATGGGGCTACAGGTTCGGACCAGAAGGTCAAGCTTACAGCTGTAGCCTTTGGCTATCATTGTGCTGGGACTTGCACGTGGCTTTGCCACGAGAGGACCGTGCCCTCTCATTAGCCCCTGGCTTGAACCTGTCCGAACGCTGTAGCCGCTCCCCACAACCTTCACAGGGCCGAACCGTTATCTTTTCCAAACACAGTGGAAGCAGGTCCGCTGTCCTGCACCAGGCCCGGGACCAGGCCACCGGCTCCTGCAGGCATGGCCACAGCCTGGTTCACCTGCTCCTGTCCCACCTGAGGGCAGCCGCTGGCTGAGGCCAGGCTCTGGGGTGACAGTAGGGCTGTCCGAGGGGCAGGGCTGCCTCCAGACAGGCTGAGAGGAGGGGAAACTGAGGCCCCACAGCAGGGGGGCCTGGGAGCGCAGGCAGGGCGGGGGTACCTTGGGCTGGGGCTCCAGAGCTCCAGTGATGAGCCTGTTTCATTGGACCAGGTGCCACCATTCCTCCCTTTGCTCAGATGAGGAAACTGAGGCCCAGAGCAGCTCAGTGATGCATCCAAAGTCACCAGCCCTCGGGCAGAACCAGGCTGGGCTCCAGACAGGCCCCTGGAGTTGGAGCTCCAAGCCCCTGAGCTGCTGGCACCGGCGGGAATGGTGGCTGGTTGCTGAGAGTAAATCAAGCTCCCGAACCACAAAAAAATCCAACAAGGGAAACCACCAGCAACCAGGAAGCAGGAGCTGTGCAGAGGGCCCGAGCGGGGGTGCACCCCGTGGGGTGCAGAAGCCACTGGGCACTCGGGGTGCTGGTGGGTCCCGCCCCAGCATCTCCCAGGCCCCCCAGCGCCCTGCCTGCTGCCCCCACTCCTGCTTGAGGTCGCAGATGCCGTGCCGTGCGGGCCTGGATTCACGCGGCTGGCGGCTGGCAATGGCTGAGCGTTTACTCCCGCTGAGCCCTTCCCATCCCTCTCGCCGGGGCCTCACCCTGCACCCGGGCGACAAGGCAGAGACCTGCGTGCTGGCCCGGCCCCGGCGCAGTGACAGCGGCTCTGAACCCTCTGTCCTCTCCCCCAGGCTGTCCTCAGGCAGGAGTAAGGTCACCCTCGTCCTGCAGGGCGGGTGCGGGGTGGAACCAGGCCCACCCAGTTCCCGCCCGACCTGCTGGGTCGGTTTGGCCCTGCCCGCACCTGGGGAGCCGGCTTGTGCCGCCTTCCCCACCGCTCTCTCTCTGAGCAGGGACTTTCATTTTTTATTTATTTTTATATATTTCTATTGATTTCAGAGAGGAAGGGAGTGGGGGGAGAGATAGAGACATCAATGATGAGAGAGAATCATGGATCGGCTGCCTTCTGCACGCCCCCTATTGGGGGGGATCAAGCCCCAACCTGGGCATGTGCCCTTGACCCGAATTGAACCCGGGACCCTTCAGTCCGCAGGCTGACGCTCTATCCACTGAGCCACATGGGCCAGGGCCGAGCAGGGACTTCTACTGTCTGCTGTGGCCACGGGGTGTGGAGCTCAGAGTTCCTCCTTAGTCTCTGGAGAGCTCCGGGTTTGAGGAGCCGGGCACACCTGGCCTGCACACTCACCTCCACGTGCCCACAGCCATGCCCCCTGGAAGCACCTGCGCGCGCACACACACACACACACACACACACCTCCCACCGCACACGGACACGCTCGCCCCCTGCCTTGCCCTGCAGGCCCTCGGACCCCCTGGTGCGCACCCAGGCACATGGAGAGCTGGCACAGGCCCCGGCTTTGCTGTCCGTCTCCTGCCTCGTTCCTCAGAGCCCTGCTTCAGGAAACGAGGCACCGGCGGTCACTGGCCGAGACCCCTCCTGACTGCTGCCACCCAGGCCCCAGCGGGGTCCTCACAAGCCGAGGTCACCCAGCCACTCTCCACCATGGACCCTGCACGGGGACCGATGGCAGCCCACGCTCCGTACCTGCACCAGGGCCCGTGCCTCAGTTCCCTCTCGGAAAGAGCGGCGTCGCAGGGGAAGGCACGTCGCAGCCGGGCTCGATGCCGTTCCTGTGGCTCCGGGAGGGCTCGGGGGGCCTCCTGGGTGAGCGGCGTTGAGTCAGGCGGTCAGGGGCTGGTCGCTACTCACAGACAAGATGGGGGACCTGATCCTGCCGAAGGAACAGCACCTGCAAAGGACCAAGGCCTGAGGTCTGCTCAAAGCCAGGCCCCGGGAGGGCTGGGCCGGAGCGGGGGTGGGGGCTGCGGGAGGCTCCCCACCTGCACTACCAGGTGCCCAAGGAGGGGCTGCTGCCAGTGGTCGGCCACCTCCCCACCCAGCTGCTTCTTCTGCAGAACGCCACCCGCCCTGCGCACGCTCCCCACCCGCCCCAGCTGAACCCAAACGCAGCGTCGCCCCCAGAGGCGTTCCTGCCGCCCCCGAGACGGGGGAGGGCGACAGCCACGCATGGACCAGCTCAAACCCACAGGAGAGAGCCTTCAGGGTGCTGACTCCAGAGCGGGCATGGGCCTGGGCGAAGCCGAGGTCCAGCCCAGCCCGGCTTTCTCTGCCCCTCTGAGCCGCTCCTCCCCAACAGAGCTGGTCAGGCCCCTGCGGACTTTCTTTTTAAAAATGTACATTTTATTATTGGCTTTGGAGAGGAAGGGAGAGGGAGAGAGAGAGAAACATCCATGATGGGAGAGAATCATACATCGGCTGCCTCCTGCACGCCCCCCACTGGGGACTGAGCCCACAGCCCCGGCACGTGCCCTGACCGGGAATCGAACCGTGACCTCCTGGTTCATAGGTCGACGCTCAACCCCCGAGCCACGCCAGCCGGGCCCTGCAGGACTTTCTGAGCATTAGAGACATGACAGTCCACAGTGGGGTTCCCTGCGACTCCCTCCCGCGAAGCTCCTGGGGGTGCTGGGTGGGTTTCCTGTCCTGGGTGTGGCCAGGCATCCACCCAGCCTCCTGCTTTACAGATGTGCACAGAGGCTCAGCTGGGGGACAGCAGCGTCCTGGCCCCGGGGTGGGGTGGTGGGAGGAAGGTGCTACGGCTGATCCCCGGGCAGGGCAGGACTCACCCCATCTGTGGGAACCACCGGGCCCTGGAGAAGACGCAAGATCGCCGGTGCCCACAGCCAATTAGCGAGGAGGAGGAGGAGGAGGAGGCTGTTGCAAGGACCCAGGTGTTGAAATGTGACCATGACCGCGCCCTGGTGAGCCTCATTCACCCCCAGGCCGGGCCCCTTCTCCAGCCTCCCCTCCAGGTGACCCGCAGCCCTCTGTGCGGGCGGCAGTGGGGGGGGGGGCTCCCTCTGCCGTGAAACCGGGTGCTGAGTCTTCCCTTCTGGGGTGTGATGGGCTGACCTGTGCCACCCAGGTTTCTTTTTCCTTTTCTTTTCTTTAATAAAAAAAAAATATTGATTTCAGAGAGGAAGGGAGAGGGAGAGAGAAATACCAATGATGAGAGAGAATCATGGATCCGCTGCCTCCTGCATGCCCCCTGGCCTCCTGGTTCCTAGGTCGATGCTCAACCACTGAGCCACATGGGTCTGGGCAGTTTCCTATGTCTGAGTCCCGACCCGCAGGGCCTCGGATGGGACTTCCTTGTTGAGGGGCCTTCACAGAGGTGATCCCACCATAGCGGGTCCCTAGGGTGGGCCCGGGCCCCATCTGCCTGGTGTCCGTAGGAGAGGGGGACGCTTGGGCACAGAGACACAGGGAGAGAGGACATGGGGACCAAGGTCAGGGCCTGGACCAGGAGCCGCGGGGGCCAACCCTGCTGCCGCCTGAGCCCGGACTCCCGGCCCCAGATCCGTGAGGTCACCGATGCCCCCGTCCCGGCCACCCTGTCTGTGGGTTGGTCACGGCAGCCCGAGCTAATGAACACAGGGAGGTGGTTAAGATCGCTCCCATGACTGTATTAAGTGCTGAGTACAATGTCTGGCCTCCAATCAGTGTGGGCGACTCATGAATATTTAAAAGCACATCACACCCTCCACAAACAAGAACAGCCGCTGAGAACCGGGATTGTGCCGCTGGGAAAGGTGGGGCTGCCGGGCACCTCTGAGCCCCGGGTGGGGCTCACTATGGACCCAATGGCCTACTCAGCCCGCCCTGAGCCTCAGTTTCCCCGCTGGCTCACAGCACCTCTCCAGGGGACTGTGAAGATCACCTCAGGCAGGGCTCAGCCAATATTTCCATCTTGGAGGGTCAGGCTCGCTGCCAAACCGCCCAGTTCCGCAGGCAGCCATGGACGCTCTGTGAAGGGACGGGCGTGGCTGCGTCAAAGAGACAACCTCCTTCTCGGACGCTGAGCACGGAGGTGCACGGAGTCGTCGCGGGTGATGGACTGAGGCTCTGCAGGTCTCCCAGCCACTCTCAGCTCGGAGTCTGCACCCAAAAGCACCCCGGGAGGAGGTGTGGGCAGCGCTCTCCGGTAGAAATCCAAGGCCAGCCACATCGGAAGCTTTGCTGTCATGTTATTATTTTAAAAATATATATTTTTATTGATTTCAGAAAGGAAGGGAAAGGGAGAGAGAGATAGAAACATCAATGATGAGAGAGAATCATTGATTGGCTGCCTCCTGCACGCCCCACCCTGGGGATCAAGCCTGCAACCCCGGCATGTGCCCTGACCAGGAATCAAACCGTGACCTCCTGGTTCATAGGTCAACACTCAAACGCTGAGCCACGCCGGCCGGGCATCATGTGAAAAAGGGGGGAAAATCGATGCAACTTATTTTAATACATTTTATTTAACCAAGTATATCGGTTATATTATTTCCACGTCCTTAGTATGAAAAATAATTGGAGATATCTTACATTGTTTTTCTCATGCTCAGACTTCGCAACCAGGCGGGCGCTGCACACAGCTCCTCTGGCCTGGGAGCAGCTGCGCCTACAGTGCTCAGTGGCCACGTGGAGGCAGAGGTGTGGGCGGCGGGCGGTGGAGGTCGCTGGAGGCAGGGAGGCTGGTGGGGGGGCCCCGGACTCCCCGCTCAGATGCCGGCCCAGGTGGGGCACTCGGGGGCCGGGCCCAGACGGCACAGAGAGCAGCCGGAGTCGGGGCTCTGTCCAGTGTCCAGAGCGCGGCCGCAGAGCAGCAGGACTGCCTCAGTCAGTGTCAACCCAGACAGCTGGTGTCCCCGGCCCAGGGGTCAGCCTCCCGGCCCCTGGCCACCCCCACTCCAGACTAATGCGCGGCTTCCTGTCCCAGCTGGAGGGTGACCCGAGGCCTGACCCCTGTGGCCCTGGCGGCGTGAGGCCGGAAGGAAGGCCTCCTTCTTGATGGGCTCCACAGCAGGCGGCTGGCGGGGGCTTCCCCGGGGACGCCCTCGGGAAGCACTTCACACCCCGGTGGGCACGGGGCCAGGGCGGCCCCCAGCAGGGCAGGAGGCGAGGGCCTTGGGGGAAGAAAGGGCCAGCACCAGCGTGAGGGCCTCCCCGTGGCAGCTGGGGGTGCAGGGGTTGTCCCCACAGATCCCCAGAGCTCTGAGGGCGCAGGCTAGCCGGCCGAGTCCTCCTGGCCCCCGCCCTGCCCCAGGACTCCGCCCGTAGAGAACTGGGTGGGGAGCGCATGGAGCTTGTGGCCTGGGTGAGGCCTGGGTGCCACTCCGTGACCCCTGTCACCGGCCAAGGCGAGGCTCCAATGTGCTCGTGTGCACGGATTGGCCTTTCTGGGTGTGGCCTCATCTCACCTGACTGCTCCGCTCCTCGCTCATCTTCCTTCAGGGTGAGTCCTTGGGGTCCTCCAGCCCGCCCGGCGCCCAGCCTTCTTCCTACCCCTGGATATCACTGCGCACCTACTATGTGTCAGGTGCTATGCGAGGCACCGGGGCTCAGCGGGCAGCAGAAGGGACACAGCCCTGCCCTCCGGAGCGCGGCCGGGGCAGACACTAATCGCGCAAATGGACCGCAAGTGAGAACCGAGACTGTCGGCCTCCGGAGAGAAGCTTGGCGGCATTCGGAGGCGAAGCGCAGGGGGATGGGGGTAGGAAGGTGGGATCAGGATCCGTGCAAATGTCTGTGGCAGGTGCCCCGCGGCCGGGCGCCGTGGGTGGGGGCTGGGGACCCGACAGGGCCTGGCCAGGCCTGCGGGTGGGGGTGGGGGGTTGCTGTTCATCCCAATGCGGGGCAGTGGCGTCGGGGAAGGGACTAAGCTGGGGGGGGGGCTCCGACCGGGTGAGGCTGAGCCTGGGCGGGACCAGAGGGCAGGGGAGGGAAGGGTGTCTGCGTGCAGGGGGCCGGCCGCCCGCGGGGCTGCTGTGAGTCGGTGGAGGCGCTCCCACCCCTTCCCGGGACCTGATGCACGTGGCGGGCCTGCGCCCGGGTGCCCCTGCGCCCGCCCTCCCGCCGGCGCTGATTGGTGGGCCTGGGAGGAGGCCAGCGCTGATTGGTGGGTCTGGGAGGAGTCCGTGCGCATGCTCAACCCAGGAGCCCCACCCGCAGGCGGTGCGCCCTCTGCGCATGCCCAGTGGGAAGGGCCGGCCTGCCCGCAGGTGGCACTGAGTCGTGGGAGCCTGGACGCAGCTGAAATGGAGGGGGAGGGACAGACACAGGTGGAGAGGGAACACCAGGAGGCATGTGCACCTGGGGCCTGGGTGCAGCAGGCAGCCGCCCTACCCGGGCTGACCGCAGGGAGACGAGGAGGGCCGAGGCCCTGCTGCCGGAGGGGGGGCGGGGGCTGACTCCAACACCCCCATTCCCAGGCCCACCCCCATCCTGCAGGGAGCAAGCTGAGCCCGGAGAGGGTGCCTGGTCACCCTGCATCACACAGCAGAGCGAGGCGGGTGAGGTGCAAGGAGGCAGCGTTCTGGCCTCACCACTGTGGCCGCAGCAGCTGAGGCAAGTCCTCTGCCCGGGGCTCCAGCCCGACCCTCTGGGATGGCACTGGGTGTCGGGGGTCTATTCTAATTTTCACAGAGAGCAGCGCTGACCCCAGCACAGGCGCTCCCAGACTTCCGGCCTGGGCCTTGGCGGCTCTCCCGGGCCCTGTGCACTCGCTGTGTTTACTCTCGGGAACTGGAAAACGCCCTGCGGCCCCCTCCCCCGCCCGAGGAGGCTAGCCTGGGCCACGGAGGTGAGAATTGGAGACAGAGCACGGGGATCTGGGAACAATGGCGAGGCCTGTAATTAACATTCAGCAGCAGCGATTCAGCAGCAGCCATAACACCCATCACATCCTCTGCATCACACCCATCACATCCTCTGCATCTCCCAGACCCTCCCTCTCCCCGGCCACCAGCCCACGGCCCACAGCCCACGGCGCTGCTTGTAAATGATGCGGTGACCGAGCCACACCCCTCCCTGCCGCTCTGGCCGGAGTCCCACCTTTCCTGCGCCTGGGTCAGAAGCCTTTTAAAATCTTTAAGTTAAATGTATTGAGGGAGCACTGGTCACAGCATTATATGAGCTCCAGGTACCACTTCACCTCCGTGGCATCTATATCCCCGCTGATGCTCCGGGCCTTGTCGTTGACCCACACACAGTGCTATTGCCGATCTTAAAATGAGAGCGCGCCCAAGTAGATTGTCATGGAATATGAATTTTTAAATATGTTTTTATTGATGTCAGAGAGGAAGGGAGAGGGAGAGAGACAGAAACATCCATGATGAGAGAGAATCATGAATCGGCTGCCTCCTGCACGCCCCACACTGGGGATCGAGCCGGCAACCCGGGCATGTGCCCTGACCGGGAATCGCAATGCTCGATCACTGACCTACACTAGCTGGACTAGAATATGAATTTTTTTTTTAAAAAAAATATCTGGTTAACAGTCTACACAATATCCTGAAAGACCCAGTGCCTGGGCAGTGTGACCTCTCTCCTGCCTCCGCCTCCGGTGGGCTCTGGGGTTAGCCAGGCTGGGTTCTAGTCCCTGCATCACGTGTTGTGAGCTAAGCAGCTGAGGGAGGGGTCAGGCCCCAGGTCGGTGGTGGAGTCTGTCTCTTACCTGCCCTCTGAGCCCTGTGTGGAGGTCTGATTCCACCCATTTTATGGAGGGAGAGACTGAGGCTCAGTGTGGTCTCCACCCAGGCCCAAAGCAGTGCAGCCCCCAGCACCCCCAGACTCCCCCTGAGACCCTCACCCTGCCGCCTGCCCAGCAAACCTCGCCCTTGGCACAGCTGGGTCCCTCTGTGCCCGCGACCACGCTGACCCTCTGTCACCACAGCTCACCTCCGGCCCAGGGAGGGCTGCAGACCCAGCCTGTCCGTCAGCCAGGCCCCTCGGGCAGGGGACAACGGGGGTGGGTGCACAGGCGGGGGAGCCGTTCAAATCCCTGTGTGGTGTCCGTCTCGGGACCATGGGTCCGAGGCCCCCTTGGCTGGGGGCTGGGGCCGGCTCTCTGAGCTGCTCACGGTGAGGAGTCAAGCGCAGCTGGTCCTGGAGGTGCCCCAGGCTCAGGAGTCGGATTTGCAGCCTCCTTCCTGAGGAGGGGGGTGGGTGTTGGGGAAGGGGGCAGAGGGCAGGCCTAGGCACCAGTCCCTGCCGGGAGCCCCTCCGGTGAGTGGCCAGTTCACCTCTGACCTTGGAGGGAACCTTGATCACAGGCTCTTCCCCCTGCAGCCTCAGTTTCCTGTCCATGAGATGGGGTCCCTGCCTCCTCGTGGGGCGAGAACAAGCAGAGGGCCCAGGTCCCCGAGCCCCGCCCCCCACGGACAGCGGCGGCTGCTCAGGGCAGTGTCCCCACGGCGCAGGGCTGCTCCGGGCCGGGGTGGCCATTGGCAGGGCCTCGGCGTGCTCTGGTCTGTGAGCCAGCGCGATGGGAACATTAATTTCTCGGAGTGGCTGGCGGGCCCGGGGCTGGGAAGGCGAGGAGTGTTGGCCAAGGTTGGGCTGAGGGCGCCGCGTGCAGAGGCACAGTGTGGCCCCGGGTGCGAGAAGCTGGGGAAGGGGCGGCGAGGGGTCTCCCCTGGGGCCCCCGAGGGAGCCAGCAGACGGCCCCGTCCTCTGAGGACTCCTGTCCGTGGGGAAGGTCAGAATCACTGTGTGTGAAGCCACCGAGTCGGGGTGATTGTGTAACCGCAGCCAAGGAGGCTCCCACACCATCTCGGAGCAGGTGGGTGGGGCCTATCCCAGGACCCCAGGGGTGGCCCACAGCAAGGGGCGGGCTCAGGCTGCCTCGGCCCTCGCCCCCAGTCCCACCTGTGGCCTTGGGGTCCCTCCTGGAATGGCAGGTGTGGGGGGTGACGTGGAAGTTGGTGGGCCTGCTGGCCAGTCCCTAGGATACCTTCTCCCTGGAAACTTCCAGAGCCGGCCGGCCGGCCTTCGGGGAGCTGGGCTTGGCGGGAGGCGGCGCCGGGCGCCCCCGAGTATACACATCGTGTGTTGGGGGGTCTCTTCGCCAGCCCTGTGCCGTGTCCTGCTGCCTGCTCCTCAGACGAGGGCTTTTCAAAGGCTTCTTCCTGGAGGTGAAATTCACGCGACGAAGGCGACCACGCTAAGGGGAAGGCCGGTGCCTGAGGCGGAGGGAGGTGCTGCCAGCCCCTGTGCCGAGCTCCCGGTCTCCCAGCTCCGCAGGCCGGCCCTGGACCGGACTGTCCCCCGCCCGCCCCCCAGCCCCCGCCTGGGTGCCTGTGGACTGGCCTGTCCTGGCGTTTCAGGGACAGGCGCCATCCTCGCGGCCCCCCTGCTGGCTCCTTCCACCAATGTCTTGGGGGTCCATTCATGTGCGTGTGCGTGTGCGTGCGTGTGTGTGCGCGTGCATGTGTGTGTGCGTGCGTGCGTGTGCGTGTGCGTGTGCATGTGTGTGTGTGTCGGTGCCTCCTCCTTTTCACGGCTGAGGAATATTCCAGCGGCTGCTGAACCGTCCACCTGCCGATGGGGTTCCTGCTGTGGCCCTTTGGCTGCTGTGATTCCCAAGCAGATAGGGGAGGGGCCAGCCCCGAGCCCACGGCCATTTGGGTGGGGGCGGGGCTTGCACTCCTCCTGGTGGGGACCCCTGTGCTCTCTCACCCCTCACTGCCGAGCCCGCCCGCCCCTTGGGCCTGGGCCTTGACCTCCAGCTGCCTGAGCTCAGGCGAGACCTGCAGGTGAGACCCGCCCGAGGCTGCAGGTCCACGTGTCCGCCCTGCGTGCGGGGCTCAGGCCCTGGGGTCTGAAGAGTCTCAAACACGGAGCTCCCAATGTTCCCGTGTGTGTCTCCCCCCCACCCCCCACCCCCAGGCAGGCCTGGCTAGCCAGGACTTAGCCGGCCCGCCGCTGGCAAGCTGCCCACCTCAGCCAACCGCCCTGCCCGCCTGGTCCCCCTCCTCCCCCTCCACACCCACAGGCCCTTCCTGCCCCTCCCACCCCATCAGCCCTGGCTCTTTCCTGCCAACCCCACCTGAACCCCCACAGGAGGCAAGGCCCGTGGGCGCTGGGACAGTGCAGGGCTCCCGAGAGGGCCTGGAGGTTCTCAGGTCGGGGAGGTGGGGGGACCCTGGTGACAGTGCCGGGCTCTGCTCCATCCAGGGCCCGTGCTGCTCTGGTCGGAAGACAGTCTGACGGGAGCCGGGTCCTCTGGGAAAGGACGCACCGGGCCTGGAAATAGCCACGTGTGGACAGAAATAACCGGCCTCCAAGGGCAGCAGGGAAAACTAAATGGGCCACATTAGCATTCGCGGCGCTTCCCACGGCCACCGTCTCCGTGCGAAGGTGAGGTGTTCATCCGTTTAGACACGAGGGATCGGAGGCCTGGGAGGGGCCGAGCGCTGCCCGGGTCCCCTGCCCGTCAGCCAGGCCTCTGAGCCCTGTGCTTCCGGGACCCGGCCTGTGTGCCCACACCTGGGAGCGCTGCCCCCCATGCCTGCGGCTAGACGCCCTCGCCTGCTTCTCTCCCAGAGGCAAACTCCTACTCATCCCTCAAAACCCAACTAAATGCCACTTCCTCTGGAAAGCCTTCCCCAGTCCTGTGGCAGGCAGTCAAGCCCTCGGACGGATCTCTGCCAGACCCTCACCACAGTGACCAGAGGAGAGCTGTGTGCCCCTTGAGATGGGATTGTGCCTCGTCCATTGCTGCCCCCCCATCCCATGCCCAGGGGCACAGGAGGTGCTTGTTGAGTCTGCTCACTGGAGGCTGTTCTCGAGGACATGTGAGCGGCGCCAAGTTGCATGCCTGTCCCTTCCCCGCATTTTCACCCCGACGCCCCGAGGAGCTGGCGTTAGCAAGGCCATGCACCGGGGAGCTCAGGGAGGCGGCTCCCTTGCCCAAAGGCCTCACAGCAACTGAGGGTCGGACCTGGGATTTGAGTCCAGTCCCACGGCCTGGGTCTTTCTGGAGGGGACAGGCCCTAACCCTCCCTCCGTCCCCACCAGCACGGCCCGTCCCTTCCCGGACAGGAGGGGCCGGGACACTGAGTGACGCACGTCCTGGCCAGTTTCTCCCTGGCGTCCACCCGTCTGTCTCCTGCTTCCTCGCCACCTGGGTTTGGGGCAAGTGCCGGTGCTGCTGGTCGGGGCATCCCCGCCCTCAGGCGTGTTTCTCCTGCTCGCTGCCAGGCTGTGTGACTCCAGGCAGGTGTCTGACCCTCTCTGGGCTCACACGGTGGTGAATGAGGTGATGTCAGTCTCCCTCCACAGGAGGGACGGCTCACCATTTGACCGCCCATCACAGTGGCCTCTCCCCGCCCCCTCTGGCAGGTGGGGAGACAGAGGCCTGGCAGGTTCCGGTAGCCGGGGCCTGGCTTTCCCTGACTCGGTGTCACTCTTCCCCGGGCGGACCAGGAAACCGCGGCTCCTCACTCCCCCAGGCACCTTCCCGGGACTGCTGACCCCAGGGCCACCCCTCCCAGGGTCGGGTGGTGGAGGCGACCAGGAGGGTCACTCCCAGCCCGGAGCTGGCCGCCTCTCCCAGGCCAGCAGCGCCACCTGGTGGCTGCAGGCCCCCAGACACCTGGGTCCAACGGGCGTGTCCAGCGGATCCGTGGGAGGGGCTGGCCGGGTCTCGGCAGCTCTGAGAACCCAGGGGTCCTGTGCCTGAGCCCAGGCCTGGAATGTGCCTTCGCTCTGCCCCTGCCAGGTGCGTGCAGGTTCCAGGGGCAGCTCGAGAGAGGGCTTCACCCAGAAGGTATTCCAGAAGGGGGCTCTCAGTCCCCGCGTGTGTGTGCATGTGTGTGTGCATGCATGTGCGCGTGCACCTGTATGTGTGCACGTATGTGTGAGTATATACGTGTATGTGTGCGTGTGCACGCGTGCGTGTGTGCGTGCACACGTGTGCGCATATGTGCGTGCATGTGTGCACATGTGTATGTGTGTGGGTGTGCATGTGTGTGCGCGCGCTGGGGCAGAGGGCCTGCGGGAGGGGCTCCTGTGCAGGGAAGGGGAGCGAGGCTGCTGGAGGAACGAGAGGAAACGAGTGAACGTGCGGGGTCCTTCCGGGGCAGCCCCGTCCCCTCCCTTAGCTCAGGGCAGTCACTGCTGACGAAGCGCTGAGCTCCATGCGTGTACCCACACACAGGTGAACACGCACACACAAACACGCACTCACACACACAGCATATACACATGCACAATGACGCACATACATGTGCACATACGACACACACGTGTTTCATGCTCACAACCCCACCTCGGGGCAGAAGGGGCCAATTACCTCCCTGACGGAAGGGGAAACTGAGGCTCCGGGTGGCACGTGACTCCCTCCAGATGGGGGGCTGGGGTGGCCAAGGGCGAGCCTGGGCCGAGCCACTGCCCTGCTGTTCCCGTGGCGCCCACCGGGCGGGGCTGTGGCGCCCTCTCTGTGAGCCTCTGGTGTCCAGGCCCAGGCGCTGCCCCAGCCCTCGCCCTGGCCTTTGCCTTGGAGACGACAGGATAGGGCCGGGTTCAGACCCCTGGGCCTCACCCCCCAGCAGGCCCGTAGGAGGCCCTGGACCCCCAGGAATGGGTCCCGAGGCCACCAGTGCTGCCTGGACACCTGGGGCTCCCAGGGGTCAGGCTGCTGCATCCCAGGGCCTGGATGTGAAGGTCTGTGGGTCCCGGGGCCCTGGGAGACGCGGGAGATGCGGGGACGCTGCCATCTCCCCGCCCTCCCCCCCGGGCCACAGTGGGCCCCATGGTTGGAGCAGAGCAGGGGGCTGTGCACCTGGCCGCTCCTCCCACCCAGTTCATGCCCCGCCCCTACCCCCCTGGACCCCCCTCGGGAGCCCCCACTCTGTCAGGCGGCACCCCAGGAAGGCCTCCCTGGCTTGGGGTGTGACTGGGGACCCCACACTGTGTGAGGCCACCTCTCTGCCCAGGACCCCCCCCCCCCAACTGAGCCTGGGAGTGACCGGGCAGGGGCGGCACAGCCGGCTGGTGTAGGAGCACAGAACCCTTTGTCCCGGCTGAGGGCGGTGGCTGCCAGAGGGAAGGGGGCAGGGAGAGGGGTCCTAACAGGTGGTGGTGGGAGGAGATGTGGCTCTGGGTGGTGAGCACGCGGTGCAACACAGATCTTGTCACACAGAAACCCACCCCTGAAACCCGTGTGATCAATGTGGACCAACGTCACCCCAACCAGTTTAATAAAAAACAAAAGAAGAAGCAAGTCCTTGCTGGGCCCGGCGGGAGGGGGCGTGTAGCCCCACTGGGTGGGCAGAGGGAGCAGGCCAGCCCCCCCCCCACCCGCCCAGGCTGGGGAGTCATGTGTCCTAAGCCCTGATTACAGATGTGGAAAGTGTGGCTGAGAGGGCTCCGGTGCCGCCCCTGCACCCCAGGCTCTTGCCTGGAGCAGGACTCCTGCCCTCTGGGCCCAGGGCTCTCACTTGCAGATGGCGGAGCTGGGAGGCCCCAGGTCACTGCTCAGCTGCAGCCTGGTGGGTGGGGGGACCGCTAAGACCAAGCCACACACTAGAATGGATTCCCCCCAAAGTGTGGGAGCCCTGAGGGCAGGGCCGGGAGGGGCTGCCAGCAGAGGGCTGACGGCTAGGCTAGTCGGGGCAGGGGAGGCTCCGAGGGGCAGGGAGGGGTCATGTGGAAGTGGGGGGACACAGAGAAAGAACAGGGGCCTAGGCCTGGCTGCAGGGGCCTGTCCCCCCTTTCCTCGGTCCCCCGCTCCCTGCACTGGGACCCCCTCCCTCTGCGACACTCACTCAGCCACTGGTCCCTGCCCCGGGCCCACAGCCTTTAAGCGGGCGCGGGGGTGGTGTGGCCTTGGCCGGGTCAGGCCGGTCTGCGTGGGAATTCTAGCTCCTCCGCGGTGACATTAGGTGGCCTTGGAGCCTCCCTGTTCCCTCTGTGACTTGGGAACACAGACCCCTCGGGGCGTGAGGACACCCCCAGAGGGTGTGAGGATGTGGCGTGACTGGCCCGGGGGTGTCTTCGCAGCTCACACGCCTCCTGGGCGCCCCTGGCCGGTGCCTCCTGGAGGAGGGGGTGGGAGGCGGGTGAGGGGGGCGTGCTGCAAGTGTGGGGTCTGAGCCAGGAGCAGGGGGGACATCTATCTTCGCAGGGCGCCGAGTCCTGCCTCAGGCTTCGGGGCCTCCAGGAAGCCGGGCGGGCGCCACCGTGACATTTCCTGCTATTAATGGAGCCTAATCCAAACAGGCCCTAATATTTACCCCGCCGCCTCCGGCGCTGAGGGTGCCAGACAGCCAGAGTGATGGGCCTGTCCTAGCCCCCTCCCCCCCCCTCCGCGCTTCCCTGGCCCAGGACGCAGACCCGTTGTGTGTGAGGCGGGAATGGGGAGCCGCACACCCAGAGCCTCAGTTCCCCCATCTGTGAAATGGGTTGACAATCCTGACCTCCCAGGCTTATGGGGCGTTTCAGAGGAAGGGAGGGCGCTCGGTGCCGCCGTACAAGCCCACAGTCCCTCCCTCTCCCGGGCGTCCCGTCCGCTAACTGACCCACCCCCCTCCTCCCGCTCCCTCCAGGACATACCGTTGGAGATAAGACACTTGGGCATTCTGGCCGCCCTGCCATGTCCACCTCTCCTCCTTGGGCACTCGTCATTCTGCCCACCTGTGTCCCTACACCAACGACTGTGCCCACACCCTGCCCACACGTCTGCCCCCTGCAGCCCCTCCATCCCCTGCCCTTCACAAGGCCGGGGCCGGCAGAACCAAGAACCCGCGGCCCAGTCTCTCCCGGAGCCGCCTGTGCAGGGTCTGGGTGCAGGGCTGGTGCGCAGGCCGCCCGCTCAGCCCTCGGCGACCCCTGCCCACCAGCGGAGGGAGTCCGGGCACGAAGGGAATAAACAGGTTTAATTTGGGACGAAGACTTCTCCTCAAGGACACTGTTTACATCAGATATAAATACACATGCCATCTCGCGTCACTCGGGCTTTTGGAAAATCCAGAAGGGAGGCCGCAAGGAGGGCCGGGCGATGCAGAGACCTCCCCCCCCCCCCCCCTCCGCATCCTCCCCCCAATGGGCTGACCTCTGGGGCGCAGGAGGGAGTAAGCCTCGGTGGATGTGGGGGCCGGGCCCCCAGCCCCTTCCCCTCTAGCTGCCAGGCCCAGAAGAGGAGCGGAGATGGGGAGACTGTGGTCCATCTGCCCAGGGCTGTCCAGGGGCCATTGGGCTGCTTCTCAAAGGCATGAGGTGGGCCCATTCCCGCCCTGGCCCGAGGCAGGGGCCACCTCTCAAGGTCGAATGGTGGCGGTTCCCCCACGGCCCTTGCAGTCCCTGAGGAACCAGGTTGGATGGAGGGATTGCAGACCTGGGGACCAGAGGCACATGGAGGCAATCCTGGAGGCCAGGTCAGAGGAGGCGATCAGAAGCTCCAGCCAGAGCCCGGCCGGCGTGGCTCAGGGGTTGAGCGTTAACCTATGACCCAGGGGGTCACGGTTCGATTCCCGGTCAGGGCACATCCCCGCGTGGTGGGCTCCATCCCAGTGTGGGGTGTGCAGGAGGCAGCCGATCAGTGATTGAGTCTCTCTCATTGTGGATGTTTCTCCCTCTCCCTCTCCCTTCCTCTCTGAAATCAATGAAAACATTTAAAAAAGAAGCTCAAGCCAGAGAAATGCTCCCTCCCCAGAAAGAGCGGGAGCCAGGGTGAGCCGGGGCGGGCAGCAGGGCAGCGCTCCTCTGCCCGGGACGTGCAGGACACCTGCGTCCGGGGCCTGTGTGTCTTTGTTCTCTCGGTTTTCTCGTCCATAGGATGGGCCGGAGCCCCGCCGTCCTCCCGGGACAGCGGGCAGGCCTCTGCGGCCACTCCCGGGCTGGCTTTGGGAAGGCCTGCGCTGCCTCCCGGGGCAGCACGCGGTGCGGGAGGAAGCAGGACTGGGTTTCGAGTGGGACCTGGCCTCCCCCGGCATGGCACTGCACTTGCTGGGTGACCCCCCGCCCGCAGGGGGGCAGCAGCCAGCCTCTGCCCTGCAGGGTGGCAGGTTCAGGCACCAGCCCAGGTTCCCAAGTACCGGCTCAGAGCTAGCGCCCCCGGGCGGCCTGTCGTCTCCCTGTGCACATCATGGCCCCTGGGGGGGGGGTCCCACAGACAGGACCCTTCCCGTCACTCACGTACGTAAATCTGTGTCCCCTGCCATTTCCTTTCTGTGCTTGTTCTTCTATCTCCATGGGGGAGGGATGGAGAAGGGGGAGGGGGAGGGGGAGGGATGGAAAGGGGGAGGGGGAGAGATGGAGGAGGGGGAGGGGGATGGGGAGGGATGGAAAAGGGGGAGGGGGAGGGGGAGGGATGGAGAAGGGGGAGGGGGAGGGATGGAGGAGGGGGAGGGGGAGGGATGGAGGAGGGGGAGGGGGAGGGATGGAGGAGGGGGAGGGGGAGGGAAGGAGGAGGGGGAGGGCTGACTGTTATTATTTTTTAATCCTCACCAGAGGATATATTTTTTTCTATTGAAAGAGTGGAAAGGAGGGAGGGCGGGGGCGGGGGGGGGAGAAACGTCGATGTGAGAGCGACACATCCGCTGGCTGTCTCTGGCCTGCACCCCGACGGGGGCAGGCGGGATGGAAGCTGCAGCCCAGGTCCGTGCCCTGAACCAGGAGCCTAACCAAGACCCTTCAGTGCGTGGCCAGCGCTCTAACCACTGAGCCGTGGGCCAGGCTTCAGGGTGACTCGCTCACTCTCCTTGGAGCCCAGTTTCTAAAGCCCGTGTCCCTTCTGCTGCAGACCCCCTTCTGGGACAGAACACCGGGCAGAAGGCGCGCCGGCAGCCCCGTGTCCGGGGACACGTCCGCACTCCAGGGAGGCAGTAGCGGTCAGAGCCCCCGCCAGCCTGGAGCCAGCGGACGCTGCTCGCCAACCAGCGAGCAGTGGCCCTGGGATCCGCGGGCTGGGCCCTGGGCAGACGTTGCCCACGGGTCAGGTGGAGCCGATCTGCCGCCTTGGGCCTCCTTGCTGGTCCTGCCAATCATGCCTCGGGCCCATTAGCCAGGGCCTGGGTCAGGGCACCAGGGCCGGCGATGAGGATGTGGCGGTGGCCGGAGCCCCGGGAGCTCTTGCGCACGCCGACCGGGGCGCCAGCTTCGGGCTCGCCCTCGGCCACGCGCCGGCGGAAGAGGCCGCGCACGGTGGCCTGGAAGCCGCTGGTGACGAAGCAGTAGACGATGGGGTCCATGCAGCTGTTGAGGCTGCTGAGCGTCACGGCCACGTGGTAGACCACGATGCTGGCGTGGCGGGGGAGGTCGGGCCACAGCGCCACGGCCACCTGGCGCGCGTGGAAGGGCGTGAAGCAGACCAGGAAGATGACGAGCACCGTGAGCAGCAGCTGCATGGCCCGCACGCGGCGTTGGCGGCCCTGGCGCAGCAGGCCCGGCCGCGACAGCGCGCACATGATTCGGCCGGTGAACACGCTGATGACCAGCAGCGGCAGCAGGAACTCCAGCACCGTCAGCGCGAAGACCCGGCAGCAGGGCCCGCCGGCCGCCACGCCCAGCACCGACAGCGTCACGGCGCCGGCCGCCAGCCACACGAGGGCGCACACGGCCCGGGCGCAGGCGGGCTGGCGCCAGCGCCGGGAGCCCTCGGGCTGCACGATGGCCAGGTAGCGGTCCACGCAGATGCAGGTGAGGAAGAGGATGGAGCAGTGCATGTTGAGGAAGTAGCCGAAGATGTGCGGGAAGGCGCAGCGCAGGCAGCCCCGCGTGCTGTAGAAGACGGCGAAGCGCGTGGGCAGCGACAGGTCCACCAGCAGGTCGGTCACCACCAGGTTGATGGTGTAGGTGACGGAGGGCGTGGAGGCCCGCGTGCGGCAGCAGAACACGTACAGCGCCAGCCCGTTGAGCGCCAGCCCCGCGAGGGAGACGACGCTGTGCACGGCCAGCAGCGCCAGCCACAGGCCCGGGAAGGTGCGGTGCAGGTCCTCGTCCAGCGCCGCGAACTCGTGGAACAGGGGCCGCTCGCTGAGGTTGGCCCACGCTGCCGCCGGCGCCGTGGCATTGGCGGCCGCCACGGCCGAGGGCCCCGCCGGAGACTCAGAGGCCATGACGGCGGCCGGCCAGCGCTCGCTCCGGGCCTGGGAGGAAAGAGATGGGGTTACCCCGGCGGCAGTTGAGCCCTGGAGGCTGGCCCCCGCTGGTCTGCTCAGCGAGCACCCCGGCCTGTCTACCTTCCGGTCTCTACCTCCGCGGCCCTGGCATTGCCCGCGTGGCGCTTGGACAGGACATTGGTGCCCTGTTCTGGCCAGTGTAGCTCAGTGGACAGAGCGTCGGCCTTCGGACTGAAGGGTCCCGGGTCCAATTCCAGTCAGGGGCACGTGCCCGGGTTGTGGGCTCGATCCCCAGTGGGGGGGGGGGGGGGTGCAGGAAGCAGCCGGTCAAGTATTCACTTTAATCATTGATGTTTCTCTCTCTCCCTCTCCCTTCCTCTCTGAAATCAATAAAAATACATTAAAAGAAGAAGAAGAGGAAGGAGGAGGAGGAGGAGCAACTGAGCACAGCAGCACCCAGCACGTGGTCGGGGCCAGGGAGACAGTGGGCGCCCACCCCATGCTTACCCGCCCCCTGACCCCTCGCCCTGAGGCCCGGCCTAGCCTCCGTCCACCCACCTGTTCTCCCTGCCCCCAACGGCGCCAGGGCAACGTCCTGGGTGAGGGTCCTCGTGGGGGCCGTTCCCGAGGGGCAGGGACAGTTCTGTCCCCTCTGGGTGCCCTGCGCGCCCCCAGCCCCGAGGGGCAAGCACCTGGTTTTGTCGGAGGCACAGGCACGGGTTCGCCAGGGCCAGGCGGAGGGGCTGAGCGGGTGTGAGTTACATAAACACCCGGTGGCCCAGACACGCTCGGGGGCGGGGTGGAGGTTGCCCCTCTGTTTACGTTCCCACCCGAGCTGTTTAACTTGCTGGGATTTATCCTTTATTTATAAAGGAAGGGGTCATGGGCCCCCTGCCCCACGGCAGCCGCTCCTCCAAATAAGGGCATTTCTGGCTTTTTCAGGGGAAAGGAGAGAAGCAGGGAGGAGGGGCGGGACGTGGATAGCAGGGGCGAAGGGGCCTCCCCCTGCAGCGGGGCAGGGAAGACCCCTCTCTTAGTGACCGAGGGAGCCAGGCGACCGCTGTGGACGGGCCAGACGCTGCCCCCGTCTCTGGCTCCAGGCTCCCTCTAGCAGCGCCCACTCTGCGGAGCGCGAACTCGGCCCTGCCTGCTGGGGCGGTGGGGGGGAGGGCGGTGTGTGACACCTACTGCCCCGTCCAGCAGGGTGCACCCCGGAGAGGAGCCCTCACTGGCCGAGGCTCCGCTCCAAGCTGGCTGCAGGGAGGCCTGGGGAGCAGGCGCTGCCCCGTCCTGGGGCTCAGAGTCAGCACCTGCTGAAGTCCCCCAGCAGGGCCTCTGCCTTGGCCCCTGCGGCTGCTGGGAGCGGTCAGGTGCTGCCCAGGCCTGTGCCCGGCCCCTCCAGTCGTCCCCAACACCCTGGGCCCTGGCTCAGCTCATGGTCCTCCAGGTCACACTCAGCCCTGACCCGGGTCACACTCAGCCCTGACCCAGGTCACACCCAGCCCTGATCCAGGTCACACTCAGCCCTGACCCTGGTCATACTCAGCCCTGACCCTGGTCACACCCAGCCCTGATCCAGGTCACACTCAGCCCTGAGCCTGGTCACACCCAGCCCTGAGCCTGGTCACACCCAGCCCTGAGCCTGGTCACACTCAGGCCTGACCCTGGTCACACCCAGCCCTGACCCTGGTCACACTCAGCCCTGATCCAGGTCACACCCAGCCCTGACCCTGGTCACACCCAGCCCTGATCCAGGTCACACTCAGCCCTGACCCTGGTCATACTCAGCCCTGACCCTGGTCACACCCAGCCCTGATCCAGGTCACACTCAGCCCTGACCCAGGTCACACCCAGCCCTGATCCAGGTCACACCCAGCCCTGATCCAGGTCACACTCAGCCCTGACCCTGGTCACACCCAGCCCTGATCCAGGTCACACCCAGCCCTGAGCCTGGTCACACCCAGCCCTGATCCAGGTCACACCCAGCCCTGAGCCTGGTCACACCCAGCCCTGATCCAGGTCACACTCAGCCCTGACCCTGGTCATACTCAGCCCTGACCCTGGTCTCACTCAGCCCTGACCCTGGTCACACCCAGCCCAGATCCAGGTCACACCCAGCCCTGATCCAGGTCACACTCAGCCCTGACCCTGGTCACACCCAGCCCTGATCCAGGTCACACCCAGCCCTGAGCCTGGTCACACCCAGCCCTGATCCAGGTCACACTCAGCCCTGACCCTGGTCATACTCAGCCCTGACCCTGGTCTCACTCAGCCCTGACCCTGGTCCACCCAGCCCAGATCCAGGTCACACTCAGCCCTGACCCTGGTCACACCCAGCCCAGATCCAGGTCACACCCAGCCCTGACCCAGGTCACACTCAGCCCTGATCCTGGTCACACTCAGCCCTGACCCTGGTCACACCCAGCCCTGACCCGGGTCACACTCAGCCCTGACCCTGGTCACACTCAGCCCTGACCCGGGTCACACCCAGCCCTGACCCAGGTCACACTCAGCCCTGACCCTGGTCACACCCAGCCCAGATCCAGGTCACACTCAGCCCTGAGCCTGGTCGCACCCAGCCCAGATCCAGGTCACACCCAGCCCTGACCCAGGTCACACTCAGCCCTGACCCTGGTCACACTCAGCCCTGATCCAGGTCACACTCAGCCCTGATCCAGGTCACACTCAGCCCTGACCCAGGTCACACTCAGCCCTGACCCTGGCCTCAGCCTGGGCTCTGACCTCTGACCTGCATTCCTACCATCCCTTCCCCATCCTCTCTGCTGAGTCTGGCTGTCCCCACCCCTGTCCCCCACCCCCCGCAGGCCTGGTCCTCACCTGTGAAATGGGGTCACTAGTGTTTCTCATGGGGGGGCATGGCCCTGTCCCTTCCCCTTTCTGGCAGGTGCCCGGGGCCTGGCCCAGGTGGAGCAGACCCTGAAGCTGGGCAGGGGCCATGTGTGCCTGAGGTGCCCAGCCCAGTGCTGGGCGTGGCCTGGAGACTGAACCAGGGCACCCATTCAGCGGGGGAGGCGTGTCCCTCCACCAGCCATTCACCGAGTTTGGTTCAGGTCTCAGAGCCCCAGTGTCTCACCTGGATGCTGGGAACCGTGTTTGTTGAATGAATGAGCGAGCAAACCAATGAATGAAATCTGGCAGCGGCCGGAGGAGCCTGAGGAGTGAGCACCAGGCTCAGGGTTGTAACAACAGCGGTGCCGGCGGCTCTGGGCTCCCCCCTGAACGGGGCCCTGTCTGGGCCTCCCAGGGGCGCGTGCGGGACGTCTCAGAGCCTTGGTGAAGGCTCAAGCCCAGGACCTGCCCACAGAGGAAGGGTGAGCATCTCCCGAGTCCTCTGACCCTGTGCCCTCCTGGGGCTCCCCCTCTGTCCAGCCTATGGCCACACCAGCTAATGGGGGGCTGTCTCCGCTCACAGCTCACCGGACCCCTGCTCTGTGCCCAGCATCACAAGGCCAAGACCCCACGGGGGAACCGGGGCCCTGCTGACATCCCCCCGTTGGCAGGTAGGGGTGTGGCCTTTCGCACCCTCTCGCCCACCTCCTGTCCCTGCGTGTTCTCTGTGGTGCCTCCCCCCTGCCACGTGGGGGGCTGCAGGGAAGCCGGGCCTCAGTCATGGGCAGCACACTGTTCCCTGGCCAGGGTGCTCGCAGCCTCTGCCGGGCCAGGTGCTGTGCCGGCCATGCGTCTACACAGCGGCTGGGGCTTCACAGACGAGGGAGCGGAGGCCCGGAGCGGTGGGCGACGTGCCTGGGGTCACACAACGTGAACTGGTGGATGGAAGCCAGGTCGCCTGCTCCCAGGCCACGCAGGGGGGGCCGGGCTGGTGGGGCCGGGCTGGTGGGCATCTCTGGACCTGAGGTTTGTTGGGCACAGGGAGGTGCTCGGCACGCAGTCCCCGTGTGTGCCCACGCCCCAACACGATGACATTCCAGGGCCAAAATAGCCGATATTAGAGGAACCATCTGCCTGTTTATTTTTCTGGTTATTCTTGGTTTCACGGCAGCAGCTTGAGAATATCGCCTGTGGTTCTACCAGGTCGGCCGGGCCCTTACCGAGGCCCCAGGAGGGACCCCGCTGCCTCTGGGTCCCTCAGCAGACCCTAGGGGGGTGCCAGGCAGAATCTAGGCTCCTCCCGGCTGGGGCTCCCTCCACTGGGCTCCGGGAGAGGGGCCCCTCCTGGGCTGGGTGGGGTGCTGGCAGGGGGCACCTGGGCTCCGCCACGCCCGCCGGACTCTGCCTCACGTCCCACCCGATGAAATGGGGTCCCGGGTGCTCGGACAGCCTCGCTGCCGCCTGGCTCACCCCTCCAGGCAGCCTCTCCGGGGGCAGGGGATGGGCTCCAGGCACCCGTCTGGCCTCTGCCTCATCCTCCCCCCGCAGATCCTCGGCCCGGGGCTCTCGGCCTTTGCACATGCTGTTCCCTCTGCCCGGCATGTGTCTCTGCCAGTGTCACCTGCCGAAGGCCCTCGCACCCACAGGCACACCCACACCGCCGTCCCCGGGCCCCCGACCTCCTGGCGCCCTGGACACCCTTCCAGGGGCTCACTGAGCCTCCCCAGACCCCCCCAAGTTGGTGTTACCAGCCCCAGGCGTGTGAGTCCCCCAGCAGGGGGTGCGCCCTCTGTCCATGGCCCCTCCTGCCTGCCCCGTGCCTCCGACAGTGGACACGGCCTGTGCGGGGGGAACCAGAGGCCAGGGCAGCAGCTTGACCGGGCAGCCCAGCCCGCAGCCCCTGCAGGGAGGGGACCGGAGCGCCCCTCTGGCTGGCAGAGGGTATGGTGGCCAGTGGGCGCCGGCCTGGAGGCTGTGAGCGCCGCCTCCCTTCCATCCTGCCCGCCCTTCCGCTCCCAGTCCTGCCCGAGGCCGCACAGCTGCTCCGCGTCTGCCCTCCCGCCAACCTGGCCACCGGCCAGTTCCCAGCCGCCCGCCCGCCCCCCGCGGGACCCGCTCCTTCTCACAGGGCAGCCGCCTCCAGCCAGAGCCAGACGGGGCAGAGCCGGCTCCCAGGCCCATGCCGGGACGGCCGGTGCGCCCGGGCCTCAGTTTCCCCACCCCCGGTCGGTGGGGAAAGGGTGGGGCTGGAGCTGAGGGCCTCAGCTGTGGAGTGGCTGGGCTGCCCTCCACGGGCGGGGGCGGGGGGGGGCTGCTCGGAGCCGGTCCCCACAAGCCCCTCAGCCCCCACCCTGCCCAGCCTGCAGGAAGGTGGGGCGGAGGTCCCACAGCTCCGCCAGGGCCCCTGGGGTCCCCCCTCTAGTGCCTCCACAGGTGGGCGACCCGGCGCCTCGGCAGCCACCGGCAGAGGATCAGAGAGCCGCTGAATGAACGAGTGAGTGAATGAATGAAACCCAGAGAGGGCTTTGGGGCTCAGCAGCAGAGGTGAGGCGTGGGCGGGAGGGACGCCCCACCAGCCCTGGGGGCTCTCCCGCCCTCTCTGCACCCGCCTGGCCGCCCTCAGTCTTCCCATCTGTACAGTGGCCGCTCCTGGCCGGGACCTGAAGGCCCTCCGGCCGGGGCTGCCTGCGGGCGTGAGCGGGTGCCGAGCGGAGGCCGGGCCAGCCCTGGACTCACCTCCCCTCCGCCGGCGGTGGCGAGGCAGCGCGGCTCCCCAGCCTCCTCGGCAGCTCTGCGGCCACTCGGTCAGGCGGCCGCTGCCTTCCTGGGGCCTGACGTCAGCCGGCGCCCGCCCGGGGCTCCTTTTGGGCAAAGGCAGCAGCGGTGGGGGCGGGGCAGCCGATTCTCCCCACCCCCCACCCCCGGCCCCTGGAGGAGCCTGGCCAGGGCCCTGCGGGGAGGAGCTTAGGGGCTGCAGAGTCCACAGCCCCGCGGGGCAGAGGAGGAAACTGAGGCACCCAGGGGTGGGGCCGAAGCTGCACCGGCCAGAGGGGGAGTGGGAGAGGGGCGTCCTGGGGACTCCAGCCGGGCTCCCTGACCCTCCAGTGCCCGGTCTGGGAAGACGCAGGGCAGCCTGCGCCCTGGGTGCTGCGGGGAGACCTCAGACCCAGCTTTCTGCCGGGAGGGGGCAGATGTCTGTGTGTCTGCCCGCACTGCCCTTGGGGTCTGCGTTTTGTACATCTGGGCTGCGTGTGCCCCTGTATGTGCCCCTGGGTGCCCCTGTATGTGCCCCTGGGTGCCCCTGGGTGCCCGTGTGCCCCTGTATGTGCCCCCGTGTGCTTGTGGGGCTGGTACTTGCCCCGGCCCATGCCCGGCCCAGTGTGGCCTCTGAGTGCCAGTGGCTCTGCGGGGACACACTGGGGCCGCGTGGGAAAGACCCGGGCCTGACGGCCAGTGGTTTGTAACTCTCAGTGGCTGTGGCCTGACCGGGGGGCGGGGGTGCGCTGGGAGGGACATCTCTCCCTGACAGACCGCTGACAGGGCGGACGCTGGTGGCCAGCCTGGGGGTCAGGGCTGGGGGCCGAGAGAGGGAGGCAGGGGTGAGGTCCCTGTGCTCACGCGCCCACTATAACCCTCCAACTCCTGCACCCACGGAGCTGGCCTGGGCCGGCACGGACGTGGGGCAGCTGCCCACGAGGCCCCGGCCTCCGAGATCTCAGTGCCCCCAACAGGAGGACGCGGAGGTGCCCGGCCCCGAGGGAGGGTGCCCAGAGGTGGACACACAGCTGAGGCTTAGGGAGAGCAGGGCAGAGGGGAGGAGGGCAGGGGGAGGCCCTCTGGCAGCAGGGACTGCACCTGTGGGCCTGTCTCCACTGAGGGCCCTGGAAGGGTCACTCCAGCCTCCTGGGCTCCCCCCTCTGCCCTCCCTCCCCAGTGAAGCTGGGTGAGCAGGGGGTGGTGCACTGGGCCTTAGCGGCCCCCTGGGTACCAGACGGGGAACTCGGCCTGAGGGCAGCGGGGAGCCAGAGGGGAGGGTGGGGCCTAAGCAGCTCGCCTGCCCCCCCCAGACTCCCAGCTGAGGGGGGCTGAACCCACAGGCGGTCATCATCTACTTAGATCACTTGTATCGACCCCAAAGGAGAAACTGAGGCCTGGGAGGGGCAGGAGCCTCTGGCCCGCGGGACCCCTGCCCCAGGCCGGCACTGGCACCCGGGGCTCCTGGGGGCGTGGATTCCGCGTGGGCCCGGATGTGGCGGGGGCGGAGGCTCACATCTTATGAACTGAGTCACAGGCAGGGCCGAGGCCCCGCGCCCACCTCTGAGGGCCACGGCGGGCCTCACGCAGGCTGGCTCCAGGGAAACCCCGGGAGTTTCTCCGGACCCCATGGTGCCAGCGCACTGCCTGGGGAGCCGGGTGGCACCAGGGTGGCCCCAGGACCCCCCAGGGGGGCTCTTCTCTAGGAGGGGGGAGGGAGGGAGAATAAGGGAGGGTAGAGGGGGGGAGGGCAGAGGGAGGGAGGGCAGGAGGCTGGAGTGACCCTTCTGGGACCCTCAGTGGAGACAGGCCCACAGGGACAGTCTCGCCCTGTCACCTCCAGGGCCTGGGCGGCCGGGCTGAGTCTGGGTCGGGGGCTGGAGCCTTTCCAGGGGCCTGACTGCCCATCTAGGGCAGGGCTGCCCGGCGAGGCCTCCGTGAGCCTGCAGAGTGCCCCCCCCCCGCCCGCACCCCCACACCCACCGGCGCTGGAGCTGGACCTCTGTCTGCAGGACTCACAGAGGACAGGCGTTGGCCGTCCTGAGGACTCAGCACAAATAGCTCCGGCGAGTGGGGGCTGCGGGGGAGCAGGGGACACTCCACAGCCCGCGGCCCTGCCACCCTCCTGGTGCCGCAGCTCCAGCCTCATCTGTCCTCCTTCCGGGGAGGCCTGGCCACCCCATGGGTCCTGTTGTCTGCCCAGGGGGAGGCGGGCCAGCTCCACCGGAGGGCTCAGGCCCCTGGAGGGAGTATGGGGAGCCCCCAGCCCTGGGGTGACCTGGAGAAAGCGGGGGTAGCTGGAGCTGGGGGGCGAGAAGGCTCCTGGGGGCCCTCCTGAGGGGCTGGCCAGTGGCCATGTGCCCCTTCTGTTCTGGAATCCTGGCGGGCCCAGGCCCCCACTGGTGGTGGTGGTGGTGGGGAGGGCGAGTGGGCTGGGGAGAAGTGACCTGCGTGTCAGAGATGAGGGGCTGGAAGGCCCTTGGGCAGCCCTGGGTTCAAGCCCAGCGGGACCACTCGTGCTGGCGGTGGGGACAGTGGCCGTGTCAGGCCCCAGGCCAGGCCCCCCTCCCGGAAGCACCTGGGCCTGCGTGTCCGGGACACGGGCCAGGAGCGTGCCCCCAGCAGGTGAGGACCAGGCCGGAGGTGGGGTGCCCGCTGGGCCCCCCTCAGGGAGGGAGGAGCTGGGAACGGGTGGGGCCGGGCCGGGCAGGGTTTGACTAGTGAGCGAGGAGGCGGTGGCTGGGAGATGCCCACTCCTTCCAGCCCCGTGTCTGGAGCCTGGGGAACCCCTCGCCCAGGAACGGCAGAGAGGACCCCAGGCCCTGGCCCAGGGCAGAGAGTCGGGTTCGAGGTGTCCCAGGTCCCGGCCCCTGTCCAAGTCCAGGCTCTCTCGGCAGCGCCAAGCCGGCCCACCCAGGTCAGGGGCAGCCACGGCCCCCGCGGCTCGGGACCTGCTTTCTATTTCAGAACACCCCGTGGGACCAGGCGGCCCTGCCTGCCTGTCTGTGTCTGTCTGCGTAGCAGGCCCCACGGGGCGGCCCTGGCTTCCCAGCTCTGCTGAGCTGGCTGCCTCGACCACCCCGGACGGGGAGCGGGGACAGCGGGGGCGCAGTCCACGCGGGGGGCTGTTTCTGTTGGCCGGGACAGGATGGCGGCTGCCCGGGAAGCCCTGCTGGGCGGGGAGGGCCCGGGGGACGGAGCGCCAGGGCTGGGCAGGCGCGGGGTGGGGCCGGGGTGCAGGCGGCCCGCACAGGCCTCCACAGCCCCCGCCCAGGGTCTGCAGCCCCCTCGCTCTGAGGTGGGAAGGCGTGGAGGTGAGGTTGACACCAGCCCTCAGCCCGTCCACGGGCAGCGCCACAGGGCAGCGCGGTGGAGCGGCTCCTGACCGGCAGGGTCTTCGTGGACGCGGGACAGGAGGCCGCTGGGCAGCGGGGCCTCGGAGACCGGCAGCGTCAGGCCGGGCCGGGTGCCGCATCACTAACATCTAACAGCCGCGCGCAGTTCGCTGCCCAAGGGAGACGGGGCCCAACACCTGTGCTGTTCACCTGACGCTCATACCATGTGGCACGTCAACTCCACGTGAACAGAAACAGAGAACCTGGCCCTCGCCAGTGTGGCTCAGTGGATAGAGCGTTGGCCTGTGGACCAAAGGGTCCCAGGATGGATTCCCCGTCAGGGCACGTGCCAGGGGCTGCAGGCTCCATCCCCAGTGGGGGGCGTGCAGGAGGCAACCTGTCCATGATTCTCTCTCATCATTGATGTTTCCATCTCTCCCTCTCCCTTCCTCTCTGACATCAATAAACAAACAAACAAACAAACCAAAAACTTGAATAAAAACCCTTCTGCGTAGGAGGAAGCTCTGAGAATCTCCTGTCCTTCCGGCTGGAGGCCGGTCCCAGCCTCTGGCTTAGCGGCCAGGAAGCCCCGAGTGTGTGTGAAATTGTCTGCCAGAGCCTCAGGCCCTGCAGGTTAGAGCCGGGCGTGGTCCAGGCCCCTCTCTGCAGGGGGACGGGCCCCCGGGCACACAGGGAGGCGGAGGGGCAGAGCCAGGACAGGCTCGGGGTGGTCTCTGTCCCCCCGCCCCAGACCCCCCTTCAGGGGCCTATTTCTGACCCCAGCCTGGCTCCCCAGGAAGCTGGAGAGACAGATGGAGCCTCAGATGAGTGATGGGGGCATTCTGAAGTGACAGGTTTGGGTTCTAATCCTGGTCCCACTGCCTCCTCCCTGAGATGAGTCCCTTAGCCTCCCCATGCCTCGGTTTCCCCATCTGCATGATGAGGACGGCCGTGCATGGCCCTGCAGCGAGGAGTGAACCAGATGACAGATGTATTTCCAGGCCCGCTCATGGCCATGCGGGTCCAATGCGCCGTGTGCGCCAGGATCATCGCAGCTCCCATCCATACAGGTGCCAGGCCGCCCAGCGACTTGGCTCCCGCCAGCACTCAGAGATGCTGGTCGGGGCGGACACTGGGCTACCAGCCCGCTTACCTCCCAGTGTCCAGCCTAGACCCTGGCTAACACCTAGTCGCTGTCCCAGGTGGCCAGCATCCCTCCATCCATCTCTCCATCCCTCCATCTCTCCATCTCTCCATCCATCTCTCTGTCCCTCCATCCACCTCTCCATCCCTCCATCTCTCCATCTCTCCATCCACCTCTCCATCCCTCCATCCCTCTATCCCTCCATCCCTCCATCTCTCCATCTCTCCATCCACCTCTCCATTCCTCCATCTCTCCATCTTTCCATCCATCCCTCCATCTCTCCATCCCTCCATCTCTCCATCTCTCCATCCATCTCTCCATCTCTCCATCTCTCCATCCATCTCTCTGTCCCTCCATCCATCTCCATCCTCCATCTCTCCCTCCTCCCACCCCTCCCTCTGTACTTTGTCCGAAGCCTGTGGATAATTATTTTCCCTTTTGTAAACCAAATCCTGTTTCAATCTCTCTCATCCTTGCAGCCTGAGCTGCCCCCCGTCCCAGGTCCGCTCCCCCCCCCCCCCACCCCGCCCAGCTCCCCGCCGCCCGGGCCTGCTCCTCGTCTCCCAGGCAGGTTGTTTAAGGCCAGCTGACACTTCTCCTCCTGCTGCCTGGGCTGTTTACACGGCTGTTTACACGGGCTGTCATGGGAAGCTCCAGGTGTGGGAGGAGGCTGAGTGCATCCTGGCGGGAGCTGGCGGGGAGACGGCGGGGACAGCGGGGGGTTTGGGGGGACCTTCCACATGTCTGGGTAGCGCTGTCCTCAGCCCAGTCACGGTCCCCATTTCACAGGTGAGTCTGGGGGGCTCAGAGGCTCCCCAGCAGGCCAGGGACAGGCCTGAGGTGTGGCCATCGACACTAATTCCAGAACATTCCCTTCACCCCAAAAGGAAGCCCCGCACCCACTAAGCAGCCACCCCACGCCTCCCCTGGTCCCTGCAACCGCGGGCCTGCTCCTCACGCTGCGACCTGCCTGCCCTGACGTTTCACAGGGCGGCCTGGGGTCTGCGTCCCCTCACAGCGCCCCGGACGCAGGTGCTCTCTTCCGCCTCCTGCTCGCGGGGCGTTTCCACCGGCTCTCGCAAGCGCAGCAGGCACACTGGGGAGCAGGCCGGGGGAGCCCCTGCTCTGAGCCCTTGAGGGCTCACACCTGGGGTCCCCCCTCAGGGCCTTCCTTGTGCCGGCGGTTCTCTGTGGTCACTGTTCCGTGTGCCCGTTGCCTGGGCGTGGGGAGGGCCAGGTGCGTTTTGTGGGGGGACCAGAGGCCGCGCCCTGGCACCTGCCCGCGGGCTCCCTGTATCTTTCTCTCTTTCTCCTGACACTCAGGGCCGGGCCGGCCCAGGTCTGACCGGCCGCAGGTGAACGAGCGAGGGGACACCTGGCGCCCCTTGGGGAGCAGCAGCCCGGTGGGAGGGGGGGTCAGGGCCAGAGGGGAGTGACAAGTTGCAGGGTCCCCTCCCCAAGAGGTGCAGGGAGCGGGGCTCCGGCTGCCCCCTGGTGGCCACCACACGCAGGTGCCAACGCTCCGGTCAGCACCTCCCAGGTGCCCACAGGGACCGTGGCCCTGGTGCCTGCCCGCTGCTGGGGACGCAGGGGCCCCTGGCCCTGCCACCCACGGAGACTGTCATCCCAGGAGAGGCCTCTGAGGGTCAGGCCCGGCTGCACGAAGCCCCAGGGGTCAGCCCGAGAGTCTGACCTTTCACCCCCAGCACGAGGGAGAGCAGGTGTTCCCACTCCTGGCCACCTGCCCAGCCACAGGCCCAGGGAGGCCTCCGGGGCACAGGCCACGGCTGGGGCGCCTCTGTGGGCGTCGGAGGGGTCAGTGCACCCTCACAGAGGGCTGGACCCAGGAGGCGGGAGGACAGGACCTGTGGGAGGACGGACCGTGAGGCCAGGGAGCCCTGAAGGTGAGTGGGTTCGGCGCTTGTCCAGGGTGGGGTGCGGGGGTCAAAGGCCCGGGGGGAGGAGGGCGCGGACAGAACCACCTGCAGGTTGGCAGTGACGGGGGCCCCGCAGGAGACCAGCAGCCGTCTCAGCAAGCTCACCCCAACGCAGAGGCCCCCAACACAGAGGCCCCAACACAGAGGCCCTCAATGTAGAGGCCCCCAACGTGGAGCACCCCAATGTAGAGGCCCTAAGTCTGCAGGGGAGGCCCCACCAGAGGCGGCAGGTGACCAAGGTGGGGGACCCCAATGGTGAGGACGGGAGGAGTGAGGGTTGCCTCCCACCTGCCCCCCAGCTTGCCCACCTCACCCACACAGGTTTGGGTGCTGGGTTGGAGAGGGCACCGCACTGGATCCTGCCTACCCTCCCTGAGCCCCGACAGGCGTCATCCCTGCCCCTCATTCTCTGCGGAAACTTCTAGACCCTGGTGAGACCCAGGGGCTGAGGGCTGGCTCCACGCCCAAGCCGGGCAAGCAGCCCTGTAACCGACACCGCAGTTCCCAGGCCTGTCCCACAGGTCACATGGGGGCCCCCCTGAATTGGGAGATAAGAAAGAAGGGGGAGGGGAGGAGGGGGAGGGGGGAGGGGAGGAGGGGAGGAGGGGGAGGGGGAGGAGGAGGGAGGGAGGAGGGGGAGGGGGAGGAGGGGAAGAGGGAGGAGGGAGGGAGGGGAGGAGGGGAGGAGGGGGGAGGGGGAGGGGAGGAGGGGAGGGGAGGAGGGGAGGAGGGAGGAGGGGAGGAGGGGGAGGGGGGAGGAGGGGAGGAGGGGAGGAGGGGAGGAGGGGAGGAGGGGCGGAAAGTCCCGGGGCTGGAGAGGCCCTTCCTCACCCTGCAGCCGCCCTGCCCACGGGCACCACAAGGGGGCGCCCGCGCAGCACGCTGCCACCCAAGCCTTCGTCTCTAACTGCCCGTCAGGAACGTGGGTGGGCAGGTGCCCAGGCTCCTCCCCGTGGGGCCTGGACGATGCGATGGGGCCTCAGACGCTGCTGCGGGTCCTGGGTGAGGACACAGCTGTGCGAAGGCCGGGGGGGCTCGGCCTGGTGCACGGGACTCCGGGTACGGAGCTGAGGGGCACCCCTGGCCGCGGCCACCTCTGCACCCACAGGAGCCTCCTCCCACGCCCGCCCACATCAGCAGCCTGCCTCAGGGCTGATGCCCATGCTCCTGGGCTGTCCGAGGGGGCTGTCCCGGGGGGGGGCTGTCTCGGGGGGGGGCAGGCTGTCCGAGGGGGGCTGTCCGGGGGGGGGCTGTCCGAGGGGGGCTGTCCGGGGGGGGCTGTCCGGGGGGGGGCTGTCCGAGGGGGCTGTCTCAGGGGGCAGGCTGTCCGAGGGGGGCTGCCTCGGGGCTCCCTGGCTCCAGTCTGCAGCCCCCAGGGCAGCCCAGCACGAGTGCTCAGGACGCTCAGAACCACGGGGTGTGGAGCAGCGAGCAGGCTTAGGGGACCCTGCCCCTAGGGCAGCCCCTCAGACGGTCCCTGAAGCTCCCACGCCCACCATCGGCCTCAGGACCCTGGGCTGGAGGACAGTGGCCCCTCCAGGGAAGACCCTCTGCCCGCAGGGAGCCCAGCCCACCTGCAGCTGCCGGTCCTCCGGGCAGAGCCCCTGAGGCCCCCCTGCCCTGCCCTCCCCACTGACTCAGGGGGCCTGTGCCACCCGTGGACACCGTGTGTGTGTGTGCGTGTGCATGCGTGTGTGTGTGTGCGTGTGTGTGTGCGTGTGTGTGTGTGTGTGTGTGTGGCCTGCTCTGGGCTGCTCGGCCCGGTGTGTGCGTGTGTGTGTGTGGTCTGCTCTGGGCTGCTCGGCCCGGGGGAGCCAGCCCACCGCCCCTTGGAGCTGCTCGCCGGACAGTGAGACCTGGAGGCAGCCCCCTGCCCGGGGAGCCCTCACTGTGTGGCCCCGGCCACGGCACCCTCAGGGGAGCCCGAGCCCACACTCCCCGCGAAGCCGCTGGGACCCAGAGAGAGAGGACAGGTGGTTACTCCAATTTCAGCACTAAGCTGTTGTTTTTTTAAAATATTTTTATTGATTTCAGGGAGGAAGGGAGAGGGAGAGGGAGACAGAAACATCAACGATGAAAGAGAATCATGGACCAGCTGCCTCCTGCACGTCCCCCACTGGGGATGGAGCCTGCAGCCCGGGCCTGTGCCCCGACGGGAATGGAACCGTGAGCTCCTCTCCTGGTTCACAGGTCGACGCTCCCCCTGAGCCACGCGGCGGCACTGGGTTTGAGGAGGCGGTTTCACACACTATGACCCCACTTTACAGATGGGGAAACTGAGGCGAGGAGCGGTTAAAGTGCAGCCCAGTGTCGGGGGCTCAAAAGCTGCTGTTGGTGCTACCCCCCCCCCCCCCCCCAGCTGCCCAAGGCTGGTTCGTGCCTGACCAGGGCCCCTCCTCTGTGGCCCCGCCCCTTCCGGGGCCAGGCTGCTGGCCTGCAGGCTGCTTTCTGGAAATCCACTCAGCTCCCACCTGTCCTTGTCCTCAGAGCTAGTCTGCTAATCCCGCTTCCCCGCAGATCCGCCCCCCTGCCGGATCCTCCCCCAACCCACCTCCCGCCAGCCCCACCCAGCCAGGGCCCTGTTCCCAGCCCTGCTTCTGGGATGGTGGGCAGTGCAGGGGCAGGTGGGCGGGAGGGGGCAGTGCAGGGGCAGGTGGGCGGGAGGGGGCAGTGTAGGGGCAGGTGGGCGGGAGGGGGCAGTGTAGGGGCAGGTGGGCGGGAGGGGGCAGTGCAGGCCAGGTGGGTGGGGAGGGGGGCAGTGTAGGGGCAGGTGGGCAGGGGCTCAGGCCTGTGCTCTGACTCCACCTCTCCCTGCTCAGCCTCCCCTCCCTCTGCCTTCTCCGAGGGCCAGGATTCCTCTCAGCTCCCTTCCTGCCGCCATCCTCTCAGCAGTGGTGTGGCTCTGGCCTCCCAGTCCTGGGTTCGAATCCCAGCTCTGCTGGGACTGAACTTCATGTTCCTAATCTGCAGATGGGGGTGCGGCCCTCCCTGCAGGGCGGGTAGCCTGAGGCCAGGGGATGAACTGAGGACGGCCCTCAGTCCCCACCTGATGCCAAGAACGTGAGGGTGACAGACACCCAGTCTGCTGTCCTCTCGGCGGCTGGGAGCGCAGGAGAAACGCCACCATTCGGCCCTGAGCCCGCTGCTCCGGCCGGTGCCCACCTCCACGGCCTGGGGGTCGGGCCACCGCCTTTCTGATGTGTCCAGACTGAGCCTGGCTGAGCCCGGGAGGGGCCGCTTGGGAGACAGGACCCTGGGAGGTCCATGGGGCCCAGTGGGAAGGGGCAGCCGTGCGGTGGCCAGCAGGGGGCACCCTCGTGCCCTGTGCTCAGGAGCTGCCGGCTGCCTGAGAAGTCGGGGGGGGGGGGGCGGGGGGGGGCTGGCCCGGAGGGTGGGTTCTGGGCCTGACTCTCTGGCTGGGAGGCCTGGGCGTGGGTCGCTGTTCTGCACCAGCAAGCCAGGGGCCGGATCCGCTCGAGGGCTGCCCACTGGGCAGCACCCAGATGCTCTTTGTGGTGTGCACAGGTGCCCCGGGGGGTTCTGGGGTCCCCGAGGGAGCACCGTTGCTGGTGGGCTGTGGGAGGTCTGAGCCCCCAGACTGCAGGGGGGGTGGGGGTCCATTCCAGGACTCGGATTCGGGGGACTCAGTGGCAGGAGCTGCAGAATGTTCTAGAACAGGGTGGTGGGATGGAGCAGCGCCTGAAGGGGTCCAACTTCCCTGGGGAGGCCCTAGAAGCGGGGGGCATCAGGAGGAAGGCTCCCGGGGCCCAGGGGTGGGGTCTCGGGTGCGCGGTGGGGGCTGACGTGTAGGAGCAGGACTCTGGGCCGCGGACGCAGGGGCAGCTGTGGGCCCCCAGCTTCCCTAGGGGCCGCCCGGGCCACGCTGACCGGGTGGCAGGCTCTCCTCTCTGTCTCAGGTTTCCCTTCTGCAGAAGGGGCCTTGACCTGCTCTCCAGCCCGCCCCCCCTACCCCCCCCCTCCCCGTCCTGGGAGCTGCAGGAGCTGTTCCCACGCCCTGGCTAGCAGGGACCCCGGCGCTGGGCTGGCGCAGATGCAGGGGGCGGGCTGGCGGGCAGGCGGCCCTCCCCGTCCGCTTCCCATGGGACCGGCCGCTCTCCTGGCTCGGGGGCCCCTCTGGTGACTCAGGCTTCCTGGAAAGGCACAGAGGCCGGAGGGTGCAGAGGGCTCCCTAGGACGGCTGGGGTGGTCCGCCGTCACCCCATGGCACACGCAGTGGGCTTCACCTGCCCGGCCACTCCGCCCGCCCCTGGTGCTGGGCCCCGGGCCCCTCCTCGATCCCGCCCTGGTCCGGCTCTGCCAAAGCAAACATTTCCCTCCTTCATCTCCCAGGGGGCAGCTGCCGAGTGTCCTCTGGGCTTCCCTTCTCTCTGGCCGCTGCCCAGGGGCCCATCTGCTGGGAATTGCCATGTGGAGCTCAGGGGGTGCCTGGGGGGTGCCCGAGGCCCTCCACAATGACCCACTGTCCCCTCCACATGGCCCTGGCCTGCCCGGCCTCTCCAATGACCCACTGTCCCCTCCGCATGGCCCTGGCCTGCCCGGCCTCTCTGGGGGACCCTGGGCCCGCCCCTGTCCTTCCTGAACCTCAGTGTTCTCGCCTGTAGAATGGGAGCTCGGACAGACCGGGGACTTCACAGCAGCTTGGGTGGCGGAGTCAGGACCAAGCCGGCGGCCTTGGAGGTTAAGCGCAGCCGCCTGAGTCCTGCGGCCCGCTTCCTTCCGCTGCTTCGTCCGCCCCGTGCGAGCAGGCCTGGGCCCTGGTGCCTCAGTTTCCCTCTCTGTCAGGTTGTGCAGTGACAGGCCCGGGACCTCAGGTGGGGGAGGGACAGCATTGGATCAGTGCTGCTGCGGTCCTAACCCCAGGGTCCGTGGCGTCCCCAGGAATTCTCACTGCCGCGCGCCCGGGCTCTGGGGGTGTCCATGAGCGGGGTGCAGACGCCCGCACATGCTGCCCGGCATCTCACATGAAATTTCCCTGGACGTTCTCCGTGCACCTCCACCCGACCCCACCGTGGGCCCGGGGCCTGGGTCTGGAGGGACCTCGTTTATTTGCAGGCCCCTGGAGATGGCCTCGTAGGAGCAGTCTGGGCAGCTGGGAGGGTGCATCTGGTTGCCCACACGAGCGCCTGCTGGTCCCCTAGGTAGAGCTGTGGGGCCGCAATGGGAGGGCTGACCCACAGGCCCTGCGTCCCTCCCCCTTCTACGCCCTCTTGGCTGCTGCAGACGGCCGGGGTGGGGGGGCGGGCGTGTGTGTGTGCAGGTTACTGCCTGACCTGGCTCCTGTGCTTCTTGCGGGGGGTGGGGGGGCTGCCCAGGCCGGTACTGGCCCTCGAGGGGGGTGGGAGAAGCCAGAGAGAGGAGGGCCTGACCCCGGGAGGGACCTGTGGGTGAATGGGACCCGCAGGAGGTAGCAGTTGCCTCCCGGAGTGCGGATCCCCAAGACTGAGGTTGAGGAGGGGCAGGAAGCCAGGGTGGGCTTCTGGGAGGAGGTGGCATCTGGCCTGGGCTTGAAGAACGTGGGCATCACAATGGCTGGAGAAAGGGGCTCCAGGAAGGGGAACTGGGTGAAGGCAGGCTCCCCAGGGCTCAGGGCCTGCGCTCCCAGCACCACGGAAGCCAACTGGCACCTCTGTGAGCCGCTCTGGGCCGGCAGGGAGCCGGCAGGGCACCGCGGCCCTCCTCACGGTCAGCTGTGTGCAGCTGCCGTCGCCGCCTGCTTCCTGGGTGGGAGGCTGGGGGTGTGAGGCCGAGGCCCCTGCAGGGAGGCAGGGAGGGAAGTGGGCTGGGTGAAGGCAGGGGCAGCAGTGCCCTGGGCAGCCCTGTGTCGGCGAATTGTGCCCTCCCTCACAGGGGGGGCCAGAGAGGAGCCCCCAGGTGTGTGTGGGGTGTGGGAGCCGACCTCCCCTCACAGCCACCGTTCCTCCTGCCCCGGGACCCTCTGCTCTCTGGCCTCGGTTTTCCTACCCATGAAATGGGCGGAGAGGGGCTGCCTCGCTGGTGTGGCGACAGGCTGGCTGGTGAGGATAGGAGAGCCTGGTGGGAAACTGTGCCTCAGTTTACCCCTCTGTCAGGGTGTGGAGCCCTTTTCTGGCGATGTTAGGAGGCCCAGACGCGTGGGAGGGCTCTGCGGATGGATGGGGGCTGCAGCCTCCCCCCCCTCGCCCCCGCACTGTGGGGGGGGCTGTTCCCACGCGCCCTGCAGGGCAGGGAGGGAAGCCATCTGGAGGCCTTGCTCCCCCCACCCCCACCTCCTGGCAGGCAGCCACCGGAAGGGCTGTCCCCAGGGGCCTCAGGCCTGTGAGGACAGAGGACAGCCAGCGGCGGGGGGGGTCCCTGGTGGAGTGTTGGGGGCAGGGAATGAGCACAGAGTGGGCAGAGCCAGGCGCTCCAGGCCCACGTGGCTGGAGCATAGATTGAGCTGCTCAGTGTGTCCATCTGTCCATCCACCCGTCAGCTCCCCCTTCCACACGACCCCCAGGTGAGGTCCAGGGGCACCTGGCCCACGGAGTCACCGTTTTGGCCACGGATGAGGCCCCTGCACCCTGAGCCCAGCAGTTAGAGGGATGTTAGGGGAGTGGGGTGTGTATGTGTGTGTGTGTGTCTGGAATGGATGGGTTCAGCACCCCCGAGCCCCTGCCTTACACCCCTCCCCCATCCCCCTGCCGGGTCAGGGCCTCGGCTTCCACCCCTCGGAGGTGCCCAGCTGCCCCGATGCCCACTAACCGCCCCGAGTGTGGCCGGCTGGGCCTGGGACGTTCCCACAGACACTGCCAGCTGGGCCTGCGGCCTAGGAAGGACGTTGACCCCTGTGGGGCCCTGTGTCCTGCGTCCTTGGCTGCCTCGTGCCTGCCCAGGCCTCTGTCCTTTAGACAGATCCGGGTGGGCTTGGGGGCCAGACAGTCCTGCCCGGCCGGCACGGGGAGGCCAAGGAGCAGCCCCAGCCGTCCCCTCCCCTCCCTCCCCTTCCCTCCCCTCCCCTCCCCTCCCCCCTTCCTCGGAAGCCTCTGGCTCAGGGTCCTGATGGGTAGAGCCCGCCCTGAGAGCTGCTGGGGCTTCGGGGCCAGGGCAAGTCTCCCACCCCCGGGAGGAAGTGAGCGTGAGAACCAGGGCTTGGGGCACATCTGGGTCCCGGGGATGCTGCCGGGAGGCGTGTCCCTCGGCCGGGCCTGGGCCACAGTGCGTGTTCCGGGGCCAGCGGTGGGCTGAGGACAGGCGGCCGCGGGCGTGTCCCGGCAGGGTCACTGGCCATTCCCAAGCATAGACTGTGTGTCCATCACGACCCAGCCTCGCAGCTGCCCAGGGGGTGTGGGGTCCCCTTTGCAGGGGCCTGGCCACCTCCCAAGGCAGAGCCAGGCTGACCGCAGGTCTGAGCGGAGCCGGCCTGGCCTGCTGCCCTGTGAGGAGGTACCAGGTGGACCAGGACAGGCAAGAGAGGGAGGGGGCCTTTTCATTTCCTTAAAATATATTTTTATTGATTTCAGAGAGGAAGGGAGAGGGAGAGAGAGATGGAAACATCAATGAGGAGAGAGAGTCATTGATCAGCTGCCTCCTGCACGCCCCCTACTGGGGATGGAACCCAAAACCCGGCATGTGCTCTGACCGTGACCTCCTGATTCATAGGTCGACGCTCAGGCACCGAGCCACGCCGGCCGGGTGCGGGGGGCGGGGGGGGGGGGGCGGGGGGGGTGGGGTGGGGAGGGGAGTTCTTTGGCCGCATACGAGATGCCCTCAGTCCCCGAGGGTGAAAGGCAAGCAGACCTGAGTGACTCAAACGCCCATCAGCCAAAGTACAGGCAGCAAAATGTGGTCCCGCCGCACCGTGGACTACTACGCAGCCAGGAAAAGGGCAATGTTCTGGCGCTGCTGCGAGGCGGAAGCCAGCCACGGGAGACCACGCCACGTGTGGCTACACTGGCGTGAAATGTCCAGAACAGTGGATCCTCAGGGGCGGAAAGTGGCTGGTGGTTGACGAGTGGGAGGAGGGGGAGGGGAGCTGACTGCTAGCAGATGTGGGGTTTCCTGTCCCTGGTGTTGGGAATGTTCTGGAATTGGTGGTGCCAATGACAAAACCCCGAATAGACTGAAAACGCACCGAAGTGTACCCTTCAAAATAGCTAAGATGGCGCGTGTCACGTGCTGTGAATTTTCACTCAGTTTGCAAACGTGAGGAGCCCTCCCCTGCCCCCACCATCTGGCCTGAGCAGGCTCTGGGTTAAAGTCTGCAAAATAGGATTACCCGCCCTGCCCTGGGCTCCCAGCTCGGGGACTTTCTTAGAGCGCAGAGGGCGTGGCTGGCGCTGGCGCTGGCGCTGGCGGGTGCGGGGCCCGCAGGGCGCCTCCTTCTGCCCCAGCAGGTGCCTCATCGGAGGTGAGTACTGTGAGTGAGTGAGGTGGAGGCTTAGGGACTGGCCCTCGCCCCCCCATGGGTGTGGCCTGTTTCCCTGTCCGTGGGGATCTGTCCTGGGTCCCTCCCCTACGGTGGCGGGGTGAGTTCTGCATGGCGTGGGGCTGGGCCTGGCTCTGAGCCTCGGGTCCTTGCCCCTGAGGGGCTCATGGAGTCGCCCAGGGGCCGAGGGGTGCTGTGGGCACAGGCTTGGCCGCCGCTGAAGTGAGTCCCTCGCCTTTCCCGTCCCCACCCTCTTCTTCAAGGGCCGTGGGTCCGAGAGCAAAGGGCAGCCGTGAGGTCCCCCAGCAGGACCTGGGCACCTGGGGTGGCTGCGGCCCCCATGCTGTGTGTCCTAGGCACAGCGACCCGCCTCTCTGGGCCTCAGCCGCCCCTTTTGCACTGGCTCTTGGGGGGTACTGGGGGGGTCTGCATCTCGCTGCCAGACCAGCCCAGAAATAGCCGTGACCTTCCGAGTCCGCTTGGCAGCCGGGCCGAGGCCGCGCTCGCTGGCCGGGCCTCGCAGGGCGGCGGGCGGTTATTTCTGCCGTGGCCTCCGCTGCCAGGTCAGAGCTCGTTCCCGCGGCTCCCGCAGGCTCCGCTGACGTGCGTCCCCCTGGCCCTTGGCCAGCGGCCCTGGCCACCTCCAGGATCCCGCTCCCCGTTCCTGCTGCCCCCACCCCCCCTTGTACTCCAGCTGGGCAGGGGGTGGGATTTCGGGGAATAGAGCTGGGTGAGGGGCCTCCTGGAGCCCTGACATCTGGGGGTGCTGCTGGGCCTCCCCCTCCCCTTCCAGGGCTGTTTGAAGGAGAAAAATGCAGAGAAGGTGCCACCCCTCTGGGTCCATCCTGGCCCCGCCCCCCAGCTGAGAGGCAAGTCATGACTACAGAGCCCGAGCCTCAGAAATGGGGCGACTGTGCCTTCCAGGACGGCGTTGGGGATGGATGTGGGGTCCTCACGCCCCCTCCTCCCCCTTCACAGGACTGGACACGGGCCCACGGAAGGGACTTTGGTGAATGCATGAGGCATCGCGGGCTGGGCAGGGGCTGAGCGTGGACTCAGAGCCGTGGGCAGCCCATGCTCCAGCCGGGCCACAGGCTGCTCTCCTGCGATGGGCCCAGTGCACCTGACTCCTGCTCTGGCCGGGCTTCTGGGGGTCGGCGGGGGGGTGAGCAGGAGGGTCGCCCCCCCACGATGCCCCGAGGTCCAGCCACGGGGGCGGGGAGGCCACAAGGTCCCGGGGCGCCCTGCTGACAGGGCACTAAGTCTGAGGACAGGCCAGCTTGCTCCTCTCCCGAGTGGGCACCGGGTGGCTGGGTGGGCACCGGGATTGCTGCCTGTCTGAGGTGCCGGGTGAGGTCCGACCCTGCTGCCCGGGTGGGGAGTGGCCGGAGGGCCTGCAAGGCCTGCGGTGCTGGCTGCAAGCTGGCAGCCCTTCCCCTGCTCAGGGCCCTGTCCCTGTGCTGTCCAGGGGTCCCAAGGAGCCTCCGCTGGCCTCGGTAGAGAGGGGCTGGGGTCCAAGGCCTGGGTCCATGCAGGTGGGAGCCTCGGCTCCAGTGAGCTCCCAGGCCTTGCTGCAGAGCGGGCTTCGCTGGGGACCACCCATCGCGTGTGCGCCCAGCCCCCGCCCTCCAGACCATGCACCCCGATGGGCGCCTGAGGGCTGGCACCTGTGGGTGCAGGTCCTGTAGGCAAGGACTGGGTGGGCAGCCTCCTCCTGGCCAGCGAGAGGGCCTGTCGGGCCACAGGGAGCCTCTGTGAGGCCCCGGCCCCCAACCCAGTGCGCGGAAGCCCAGCCTGGGGCCTGGTTAGTGCCCTGGGGCCCCTTTGCCTGAGGAGGGTCCTATGTGCCTCACGGGAAGGGTGGGTGATGCCTGGTGAGCCAGAGGGGCCCTGAGCTTTCGGGGGACGGGACTGGGGCCTCCTCATTCTTGGACAGCTGAGTGGAGAGGGGGCGGGGCCCGAGGAGGGGCCCTCGAGTGCCTCTGAGGAGCCAGTAGCTCCAAGTGGGTCCCGAAACGCCACGTCCCGTGGCACGCCACGCCCGTTCCGGGCATGGCCTTCGGGGCCTTGGAGAAGTGGTGCGGGTGCCAGGAGCCGGTGCCAGCCGCCAGGGCCAAGAGGAGAGCCTGGGACTGTGGGCACAGGGTTAGCGCCAAGGCCAGGGCGGCCTTCAGGAGCTCAGTTCCTCCATCTGGAATCCTGGGGACACGGAGCTCCCGGTCCGACACCCGTGTTCCAGAATAGCGGGTGGCTGTAAGCTGCCCCCAGCACCCGGGACAGCCCGGCCTAGGGACTGGGGGCTCCGCAGCAGGGCGGCGGGGGGTGGGGCACTGCGGGCCGACAGAACAGTGCCCCCAGCCGCCCGGGGTCAGCCTGGGGGTGTGCAAGCACAGGTGTGGGCTGTGGGTGTGAGGCCTAGGACCCCACCTGGAACGAGGGCAAGGCTTTGGGACCAGGGATGGATGCGGCCACTCCTGGCTGGGCTGGGCTGGGCCAGGAGGGGCAGGATGGGCCCAGGGGCCGGGGGAGGCTCTGCCCAGGTGGGGCCCCTGGGCCTCAGGAAGGTGGGCGCCCTTCTGGGGGGTGAACATCAAGGGCTGGGTGGGGCCCAGCAGTGTGAGGCCAGAGCTCACGCTGTCCAGTCCGACGTCCGGCTGGTGGTGGCTCCTGGGCGCAGGAGGGCAGGGGCCCCAGGGCACGGGGGGTGCGGCCTGGTGGCGCCAGGCTGTGGTGGCATCTCTGTGTCCACATGTCGGGCCGTGTCCACATGGGCTCCCGGCGCGCTGGGAGGTAGCCGCGGGCACTGGGAGTCCTGTCCAGCCGCTGACTCGGCTGCTGCCATGGACTGTCCTGTCCACTGTGGACGGTGACCCTCAAGGTGTGCCTCCACCTGGGGCTGCTCACAGGGGCTGGACATAGCCCTGCCCTTCAGGGGCGCTGACGGGGGGCAGGGGAGGCCCGGGTGCACGAGGTGAGCCCCTCCTCCAGCTATTGCCCCCATAGCTCCCCTGGGGGCAGGCGCAGCATGGACTTCTTGGTGGCCTCCCTCTGCCCCCCCAAATGTCACTCTAGGGGGCTGGACTGGCCTGGGATCCCCCCACCCCCCATCCAGAGTCAAGGGAGAGGGCCTCATCCTCCCGGAGGTCACCATGACCTGGCCGGCATCCTGGGGGGGAGGGGCCGCTGACCGCGGCCTGGGAGGCAGGAACAGCCCCTCCCCCACAGTGGGGTTCCCACTTCCTCAGAGCCCAGCCCTGGCCTGGGTGGGACGGGCTAAGTCCCCTCGCTGACCTCACCCTCCTTCCTTGGGAGGAGGGAGGAAGTGGCCGCTCCAGGATGGGTTGATGCCTCGGGCTCAGGGCACTTGGGAAACTGGGCTGCTACCTGGACCAGAGGCCCTTCGGCCCCCCGGGGCGGGCAGGGGCGGGGTGCTAGGTTGAGGGGGGCTGTTTCTGGGGGGCAGGTTGGTGTGCTGGAGTGAGCCTGCCCAGCAAGGAGAGGGCCCCAGGACCCCCTTCCCAGCCCACAGCAGGTGGGGAGACAGGACAGGGCCCTGGGGAGAGCTTAGGCTGCTCCCTCCCCCCAGCCCCCCTCCCCCCAGCTGCAAGCCTGGGCCTTGGTGCCTGGACTCCCCTCCCTCCTGGCTCTGTGCCTGCACCTCCTGCCCCTCCTGCCCCTCCAGCTCTGGCTCCTGCAGTTACAGGGCCCTGGGGACTGCCCTGCCCCCCGGAGGGCCCCAGAGCCCGGCCCCATGGGGGAGGGGCTGTCCTCCCTCCTCCTGGGACCAGGGTGCTCCCTGCGACCTCAGACCTGTGTTCCAGCCGCCCCTGTCCAGCTGATGGCCGCCCTCGGGGGCGGGAGCCACAGGCTGGGCGGCGGGAACCTCCCGGGGCTGCCCCTGCCAGCGCCCCAGCCTCCCTGCCGATTCGGGGCGGGCGGGGGTCTGGGCCTTGACGCGGGAGGGCGGGCAGTTGGGCAGGGATAAAGCCAGGCTGGGGGCGCGGCCACTGAGGGACTCCAGGACCTGGGACTCGGTGAGTGGCCGGGGCTTCCGGCAGGCTCAGGGGGCCCTGGATGGGGGGGCCAGGGTGTGGAAGGGGGGGTGGCTGGAGGCCCGGGGCGGACCTCGTGAGCAGCAGGGCTGGGACCCTTCCTGTTGTGCGAGCAGGGAGCTGGGAGCCTGGGGGGGTCCCTCAGGCAGACGGGGTGAGGGGTCACCTGGGGAGGGAGCCCCTCGCAAAGCTCAGGCTGGGCCACGTGCCCCCAGCCTCCCCGCGGTGGTCCCGACCTCATGGGACAGGAGGGGTCACAGGGCAGTGGGGACCGGCCTGGCTTTGGGCCATGGTCGTGCGGCCCTGGGCGTGCGTCCTCTTTGTTGAATGCGAGCGGTCACGGTGAAGGGGCAGCGGGTCACAGTCACGTCGGGAGTGGAATCAGGGCTGGGAATGATGGCTCGGGACAGCAGACTGCGCGGGGCTGGCCCAGGTCACCCCGTGATCATGCGTCCTCGGCGGTGCTGGGGGGCAGGAGCCGCTGCCACACGTGGTCCACGTTGGCACGGCCACTAGTCGAGATGGATTCGGCCACACCCTCTCCTGCCCCAGTGTCAACCTTTGACCCATTCAGCAACCTCTGGGGCCATGTTACCTGCCCCCCGCCCCCCCCACACACACAGAACCAATCACGGAGCCTCAGGGACACAGACGGAGCTTCTAATCCGTTTGACCCAACAACCTTCAGGCTCCAGCACAAAGCAGGTCACCTGTGGAGCTGGCGGCTTAGACGGCACCAGCTGTCAGTGGGTTCAACTGCCCCGAGGGTCCCAAGTACCCAGGCAGGAGGCCGCACCCTGCTCCTGCCGAGCCCCCGCCTGCCTGTGGAGGTGGCAAGCCCAGCTCTCTGGCGGGTGGGGGAGCCGTGGCCGGCCCAGCAGTGCTGGTGGCTGAGCACGTGAGGGTGGCTGCGGTGGGCAGGCGCGCGGTGGGCCAGTCAGCACCATGGCCCTCGGGCAGCACGGAAGCCCTGTGGGTGCGAGGGTGGCCGTTCGGGGCTGTGGGTCGGCTGCAAGCTCCCCGGAGGGTCTTCTCCACCTCGAGATCCCGGCGGGTAGAACGGGTGCCAGGCCCCGGGGAAACAGAAGCCGGCTTCTTACAGCTCTGCCTCCAGGCCACCGCGGGGTGCCGGGACCAGTGGGGAGCTGCCACCGCCTTGGGAAGTGGCTCTCCTCGCTGGCAGAGTCTCCACGTGCAGAGGAGGCCACGGGCCCCAGAGAGGGCCAGCGCTGGCCCTGGGTCAGAGCAGGCAGGCAAACCCTAATGGTGCAGTTCTGGGCCTCAGGAGCAGCCTGTCTCCACCCCGCCTCCCAGCCACCTCCTCCAGGAAGCCTTTCCGGATTGCCTGATCCTCCGACTCTGCCTCTGCAGCGCCTGCCTGCTGAGCTGGTTCTGCTGGGAAGCCCCTCCTGTGGGTCCCTCTCCGGCAGGGAGCTCTCTGGAGGCCCTGGAGGGAGGGGCGGATAACGGGGAGCTGCCCAAGGCAGAAGGCGCTGCCAAGGAGTAGCAAGCAAGCTGGGGGTGCGCGCTGGGGATTAGATGGCGTAGGTGACCTTTGAGGTTCCTCTGGACCTTGGGGCTGAGATCCCGTGATGAGCCCTGGACAGCTCCCAGATCTGGACCTCTGCCCGGAACGTTGGGTCATTTGTGCACAACAAGTGGGGGTCCTCCTGGTGCCAAGCTCTGCGAGGGGGGGGGCAGGGTGGAGTTGACAACCTCTAGGTCCGGCCTTCCCTGGGGCCGGGACTCTCCCCTCCGAAGGGCATGTGGCTGGAGGGAGAGGGGACAGGACGTGGGAGGGAAGGAGGCAGCAGCCATTGGCCAAGGAGGTGGGATGGGCCCTGGGTGCGGGAGTGGGAGGGCTCTGGGAAGTTTTCCTGGGGGCCGGGTGGGGGGGTCGGTGAGGGCTCGGACTGCCCAGGCCTCCCCTTCAGGCCCCCTAGCAGCGTGTGGACTGGGCTGGCTCTGGGAGGGTGCCAGGAACGGCTCCTGCCCGATAAAAATAGATTTCTCTGAAGGGCTTGGGGCCGTGCCAGGAGAGCAGGTGCCCCCCAGGCCCGGCCAGGGTGGGTGCCCCCGGCGAGGGGGAATAGGGCTGTGGGGGCCCAGGTTTGCGCCCGAGCAGCGGGGTGGGTGCCGTGTTCTGGGTGCAGGATCCCTGAGCTCGAGGGGACAGTCACCTGGACGAGGGAGGAAGAGGCTGGGGGAGGGGGAGGGCGTTTGCCCGGAGGCCCTGCCGCCCAGAGGCCACGGCCGGATGAGCGAGCCCCAGCCCAGCTGTGGCAAGTGCCTGGAGCTCTCTGAGCTGCTGTGTTAGCCACAATATGGCGACAGCCTCGGTCACGGCGTGCAGCGTCTGGCACCCGTAGGAGCCCTGTGGGATGCCCAGTGTCCCGAGCTGTCTCAGGGGGTTGCTGCTGGAGGCGGGGCGAGGAGCACTGGAGGGGGTGCCGGCCAGGGGCCCCCCGGAGTTGACTGCAAATTGCAGGGGCCGGGCGGGCTGTCTGGGCGCTGGGCTCGGAGCAGGCTTCCCAGCGAGGCCTCCCAGGACCCGTGTGCTGGGGTCTTTCCTCCTGGCGCCCCCCCCCTTTCTGAGGGCCTCGGGGCTGGCAGGGCAGGGAGCGCGTGGACCAGCACGATGTCACTCCACTCTTGGGGCTCCTGATCCCACGAGCATTTGCTTGTGGAAGCCTGGCCAGGACCCTGGGGACGGTTTTGCCTGGGAAAATCCTGGAGGACCTCCTGGGGAGGGGGCGTCTTGACTGAGGCCTGGAGGAGAGCTCATGTGGAGACAGCACCCGGCTCAGCTGCCTGTGGGGCTCTGTGCGCGGCTCCCAGCACCTCCTCTCCTGCTGCACACTGGGGGCAGGGCGGAGAGCGACAGCGCCCACCACTCCACGGGAGGTTCGGGGAGGGGCAGTGGTGTGGAGCACATAGTAGGGGCTCAGGCCGCGGAGGGGGCCTTAGAGTGAGGCCGGAGCCTGAGCAGGAGGCTGAGCAGGAGGCTGAGCAGGTGGACCTCAGGGCCAGGCAGGCGGGGCCTCGTCCTGGGGTGTCAGCCTGGTTACCCCCTGGGGCCAGGGGCACCTCCTTTGCATTTTCAACGTTGGCCTGTGCAGCCTGGCCGGGTGGCTCAGGGGTTGGGCATCGACCTGTGACCCAGGAGGTCACGGCTGGATTCCGGGTCAGGGCACAGGCCCGGGTTGTGGGCTCCATCCCCAGCGTGGGGCGCGCAGGAGGCGGCCGATCCATGATCCTCTCTCATCATGGATGTCTCTCTCTCTCTCCCTCTCCCTTCCTCTCTGACATCAATAAAAATATATTTAAAACAACAACAAATAAACAAGAAAACGTTGGCCTGTGCTGAGGGGCCCCCAGGAGCTCCCCCTCCCCCCAGCCCAGATTCCCTGAGGCCCTGGGGCTGCGGGCCTCCTCTCTGCGCCCCGGGGCCGGGTGCCCTAGGGTCCTGGGCGCAGGGGAGGCGGGATGGAGGGGGGAGGCTGCGGGCCCCGCCCCGCCCCGCGGTCAGCGCCCTCCCTCTGCCCTTGCGTTTCCCCTTCCTCCCGGCGCTTCCTCTGCGCTCGGCCCTCCGCCGCCCCTTTGTTTGCGGCGCGGCGGCCGCGGTTATATTTAGGCGGCAGGTGTGGGCGCCACAACAAGCCGGGTCGCCAGCCGGTCACCGGCCTCCCGCCCACGTGATGCCCGGGCGCCATAAATAGCCGGGCGCGCGGGCCGGCGGCGTCTCCGGGGAGCCAGCGCCCTGCCTTCCCGGTCTCCGCGCCCTGTCCGGCCCCCGGCCCGGTCCGGCCCGGCCCGTGCGGATGGAGGCGGCGGCGGCGGGACGCCTGCGCGCTCGGGTGAGCGGGGCGCGGGGGCCTGGCGGGGGGCGTGCCGGGAGGACCCCAGCCCCGCCCCGGGGAGGTGGCCGCACCCCTCGAACCGGCCTCCACGCGCCCCGCCCCGGGAGCGCGCCCCGCGGGACGGGCAGCCCCCACGCGAGCCCCCCGGCCCAGCCCTGCCCGCGGGCCTCTCCTGGGGCGCCCCTGTGCCCTAGTCCTTCCGCCGCCCCTATGTCCCACGGGCTCTGGGTCCAGAGGGCCGGGCCTCTCGGCCACCCTGGGGTCCAAACGCGGCTCATCCTCATCCGCTGAGACCCGGGAGGCCGGGCCGGACCTCGGGTCCCACCTCCGGGAACTGGGCTGAGAGTTGCGCTTGTCGCCTGGACTGGAGCTTGAGGACGCCGCGGGGGAGCTCTGCTGGGAGGTCATCTTCCCTCCCTTCCCTCCCTGGTCTCTGCGGGCGGAGCTGAGGGGCCTCCCCAACAGGTCTCCAGAGACAGCCGTTCTAGACGGGGTGGGGGGCGTGGGGCGGTGGCAGGGAGGGGATGGGCTCCTGGGGAAGGGGGTGGGCCTGGGGGCTGGTGGACTTGGTCTGCTCCGGGACCTCAGGGAGGAGGTGTGGTTCGAGGAGGCCCCTCCCTGGGGGTGGCCACAGGCCTGTTGAGCCCTGGGGCAGCCCTGTTGGCTCCGGCAGGGGCGGGAGGCGGGGGGCGGGCTGGGAGCCCCAGACCCCGCAGAGACAAATGGGGGTGTGGGGAGAACCCAAACCAGGTGGTGGCCTTGGTCCAACCTCTGCCTAGACCCCCTGGCCCTGGCCAGTTTAACCTCTGACCCCACTGACAAGTGGCAACTTCAGGCTCAAGTGGGCAGGAATGTGGGGCGGCTCTAGGCCCCTCCACGCCCAGGGGCCCTTGGCCCTGAGAACCTGCCCGGGGTCCTGGGCAGCAGAGCCAGGCCAGCCGCTGTCGCCCACAGGGTCTCCCAGGTGCCCAGCCACGGTGGGCAGGGAGGTGGCCGTCGGCCCCTCAGAGAAAGGCCTGGAGGCCGGTGGCTTCCTTGGGCCCTTCTCCATTCTGGTAAACACCCATGCACGCACCCACACACGTGCATGTGCACACACACACGCACATGCACACGCATGCACAGGGGACCTCCGCTGCCCCAGGAGGCACAGGTGTTTGTTCACTGGTGTTCGGGCGTCCACAGCTGTCTCTTCCCGGCTCTGGGATGCAGGCCGGACGGCCGAGCCAGGGCAGGATTCTTCTCTCTGCCTTTCTCCCCCTCCCGGGGCACCACACCCCTGCTTAACCCTCCTGGGGTCCCCACGGGGGGCAGGGGGCAGTGAGGTGTGGCATCCGCCCTGAGCCCAGGAGTGCAGCAGAGCTGGCCCAGAACATCCCGCGTCTCAGGCCGGGGGCCCTCCCTGCACCCGGGCCGAGGCTCCAGCGGCCTTGCCTGCCTAGTGGGCAGCTGGAGAAGGGGGTGCAGGGGCGAGGGCAGAGGTAAGAGGTGGTGAGTTGGGGCACGGAGACCAGTGAGCTGGGTGAGCGGCTAGGAGTGTGGGCATGGCGCCCGAGTCACCTTAGGGGCATCGTTTGGCCTCTCATGGTGCAGATGGGGAAACCGAGGCCAGTGATATGTTCAAGGCCCTTGGCCCGCGTGTGGGGTGTGAGTGGGGCTGCTGCTGGGGCCCAGGCCTGGGGCCTTGGCGCCAGGAAAGGAAGAGACGGGGGTGGAGGCCCGATGGCGCCCGTGGTCCGGCAGCGTTCCTCCCCGGGCCCCGTCACAGAGTGACCCTGCTCTGGCCACCTGCGCTGTCACCACCTGGGCATGTGCCCGAGGGCGGCCCGCTGGCTGCTGTGGGCTGCCCCTGCTCTCTGAGCTCTCAGAGGGCGAGCCCGGCTTGTTTACCCTGTGCCCGGCCAGCCCTGTGGGCACAGCAGCTGGGGTGGAGGCGCTTACGGTGGTTGGTGCGGAGTGGGGCCTCCTTCCCCTCCCTCAAGGGGTCCCAGCGCCCCGGCCTCCGGCCTGAGCACCTTCCCCTGAGGACCGGCCGCCCCAGAATCATCTGGCTCAGCAGTGCCACAGCGGATAGGGGCCTGTCCTGGGGTGTGAGCGGGACCCTGAAATCCCCCCTCCCTCCGCGCCTCTCCGCTCCGTCCTGGTGGCTTCCTGTCCCCTCGGGGCCGGGGCTCAGCCCTGACGGGCTGTCCTTCCTGTGCTCTCACATGGGGAAACTGAGGCCCGCACTCCTGTGGCCGGGCTGGGGGGCAGGGGGCCCCGTGACCTCTGTCCTCATTTCCTCCTTCCCTCTGTCCCCAGACGTCGCCTGCTGACCGGCCTGGGATCCATGGAGAGGACCTGGAGGGGCAGCTCTGAGCACTGCCGTGCCCAGCATCGCGGCACCCGCTGCTGAGGGGCCCCGCGCCTCTGGCCCCCACCATTGCCCTCGCCCGCCGATGGCCTCCGCCCGGCCCAGGGCCACCTGAGCCGCCCGCGCCCTGCCAGGACTCGCCGTGCCCCCATGGGGTAACGTGACAGAGGACTGAGCACAAGCCGCCCGCCGCTGCCCGCCTGCCCGCCGCCTGCGACCCCCACCCCAAGCAGCCCTTTCGGTTCAGTTCCAGTTTGGCTTCCTCTGGTCCTCGGGGCTTGGGGCCGGCCTTTGAGAGAAGGGGCCTGGCCACCCGTCCACCGATGCCGGGACCACGTCCCCTGCCACGGGCACCGCGCTGGACACGGACAGCACAGCCGGACGAAAGCGGGGCTTTTTGACGTTTCCGTGATTATTTTTCTTGCGGCCCTTTTGTAACTCTCCGTCTCTAAGAGGTGGGAGCCTGGCGGCGGCTTCCCTTCCGGTGGGGGCTGCGTCTTCTTTTCCTTTTTTAAAGAGTTGAGTTTTGTATTCTAAGTATCCACGCACCGGGCAGCGTCCTGCCCCCTCCCAAGTATTTGCACAATATTTGTGCGAGGTGTGGGGGCGGGTTTTTAAAGCATTTCCTCTCTCTTGGACAAGCACAGGGATCTGTTCTCGGGTGTGGGGGCTGGGGGCTCCTCCGTCCGTGTCCCACACCGTCATGGCCCGCATGAACCGGCCGGCCCCCGTGGAGGTGAGCTACAAGAACATGCGGTTCCTCATCACGCACAACCCCACCAACGCCACCCTCAGCACCTTCATCGAGGTGAGTGGCCGGCGGGCAAGGTGCCAGCGAGCCTGGCCACGCTGCCCTCGGCCTCCCGAGAGCGACTTGTCGCTGTCAGCCCAGTGGGGGCGAAGCTGTCACCCTGGTTACCTGATGCCGCAGGGGGGACTCCCGGGGAGCTCGGGGTGGGGCTGCCGGCGGACCCGCTGGCTCCTGGGGGACGGCATGTCGGCAGGTGGACTCCAGCTGCCTGAACCGAGGCCGGTTCAGAAGCAGGGGGAGCAGCCCTGTGCCCTTTGCTGGCCTTTGGCCTCTGTAGGGGCTGAGCTGGAAGGAGGAGGGAGGCCCCCAGGTGAGCAGCGGCCCAGAAACAGCCTAGAGTCAGGCAGGTGGGGGAGCGACGTGGAGGCCAGCGCCACGGCCTGCGCAGGCCCCAGGATGCCCAGGCTCTGGGGAGGCCTCCGGTGAGGCCGGCTGGGCTGGGGGCTTCCGGCCCTGCTGTCTGTGTGGGGAGCTGGACCGCAGAGAGCGAACGCATCCTCCGAGGGTGGCAGACGACGGGTGTTGGAGGCCCAGCAGGTGTGGCCACCTGTGTCTGCAGAGCCTCCGTCCCTCACGCGGCCTCCCTCCCTCCCTCCCTCTCTCCAGAGAAGCCTGGTGTGGGGTGAGCTCCCTGCTGCGTGCAGGGCCCGGCTGTGCGCTGCCTCTTCCCCCTGCAGCCTGCGCCCCGGTCCTCCTCGCACAGCGACCTGGGCCTGAGAGGAGCGTGGGCATCGAATGGGGGGGCAGTGGGCGCCCTGGACATGGGCCAGGGGCCCCTCAGGGGCTGTCTCCTCACTACGGAGGCCCCTGAGATAATAGGACCCGGATGACTGGGCACAGCCCGCAGCCTGTGTTCGTGGTCAGCGCTCCACGTGTGACCAGGGTCAGGACTCAAGGTGTGACCAGGGTCAGGACTCAAGGTGTGACCAGGGTCAGGGCTCAGTGTGTGACCAGGGTCAGGGCTCAGGGTGTGACCAGGGTCAGGGCCCAGCGTGTGACCAGGGTCAGGGCTCAGGGTGTGACCAGGGTCAGGGCTCAGTGTGTGACCAGGGTCGGGGCTCAGAGTGTGACCAGGGTCAGGGCCCAGCGTGTGACCAGGGTCAGGGCTCAGGGTGTGACCAGGGTCAGGGCTCAGAGTGTGACCAGGGTCAGGGCTCAGGGTGTGACCAGGGTCAGGGCTCAGAGTGTGACCAGGGTCAGGGCCCAGCGTGTGACCAGGGTCAGGGCTCAGGGTGTGACCAGGGTCAGGGCTCAGAGTGTGACCAGGGTCAGGGCTCAGGGTGTGACCAGGCTCAGGGCCCAGCATGTGACCAGGGTCAGGGCTCAGGGTGTGACCAGGGTCAGGGCTCAGAGTGTGACCAGGGTCAGGGCTCAGAGTGTGACCAGGGTCAGGGCTCAGGGTGTGACCAGGGTCAGGGCCCAGTGTGTGACCAGGGTCAGGGCCCAGCGTGTGACCCGGGTCAGGGTTCAGAGTGTGACCAGGATCTGGGCTCAGGGCTTAGTGTGACACCAGGGTCAAGGGTCAGTCTGTGATGAGGGTCAAGGGTCAGTGTGAGACTAGGGCTCTAGGCTTTGACCTGGGTTGGTAGCAGCACCCTCTGCTGCAGGCACAGGGGACCCAGGCGCCCCATGGCCTCCGAGCCCTGCGCCCGTCCTGCTTCTGACTCCTCAGCGGTGCGGGGTCCGGCCCTCGCTGTGCCCAGTGTCCCTGTCGCATGATGAGCCGGTCCAGCAGCTGATGCCTCACCGTCCCCAAAATAGCTGCTGGGAGCAGGTGGGGTGGAGCCGCCCCCTGAGGCCGGTGGAGGGGACACCTGCCCCCACCCCTCCGGGGTATAAATATCCCCGGGCTGGGTGTGAACTGCCTTGACCTTTCCCCGGGCTTCCCCGCTGGGGTGGGCCCAGCTCCTTCTGCCGCCCTCCCAGCCCGCGCCCACTGCGCCCGCTGCGCCCACCTCGGGTGCCCTGCTCCCGGAGGTCTGCCCCTCCCAGACTCGCAGTCTCAGTGTGGGGTCTGGGTGTGCCCCTTGACGGGCCCATTCATGCCCCCGGCTGGGAGGGCTGCCCAGAGAGGGGTCATGTGGGAGCCCACGTGTGGCTGGGGGTGTCCCGTCCCTGTTGGGGACCCAGGAGGTTTGTCTGGTCTTCCTGGGCCTTGAGCTGGATAGGAGGAAGCGACAGGCGGGAGGCTGTGCCCCGGGAGCCTGGGCAGGACGCCTCCTGCTGGCGGCCAGGGCACAGTGGCCCAGGGCACCAGGAGAGACGTGCCCCCAGCAGTCACGAAGCCTAAAAGGCCACTGGGGTTCATGTTGCACGTGGGCCTTTCTGTCTTGCTGTAGGGGGTGCTCGGGGTGTGTGTGGGGGGGCAGGCATGGCCCTCCCTCGGGGCTCTGGCCTCTGGTGGTGGTGGGGGTTCCACCCCTGAGCCCTGCAGCCCCGCCCAGCCCTGCCTCCTCCGTCCCCCCGCCCCCAGGACCTGAAGAAGTACGGGGCCACCACCGTGGTGCGCGTGTGCGAGGTGACCTACGACAAGGCCCTGCTGGAGAAGGACGGCATCACCGTGGTGGTGAGGCTCGCGGGGTGCTGCTGCCCGGGCAGTGGGGGGCCTCCCTGTCTGGGGGCGGGGCTCGGTCTGGCTGGACGGCGCTGTGGGGCGGGCACCCGGGGTCTCCCTGCGTGCCGCCTGCCACCCCCACCTGGTGGTGCCCGGGCTATGCATGTGTTAGGACACTTCTCGGGGAGGCCCAGTCCTCGGGCTGTGTGACCTCCATGAGTCACCTCCTCGCACCCCCTTCCTCCCGCCCCGCAGGGCCTCCTCAGCACGGCACCCGCCGCCTGTGTGGGGCCGTCGCTGGGCAGCGGGAGCAGCAGGGAGGCGGGGCAGGTGCACCTGGCGGGGCCCTGGGGAGCCCGGCTGGGGAGGCTGTGGGGAGAGACCCTTGGGCCGTTTCCTTGGTTCCTGGCCCTGGGGACCCGCGTCCCTGCAGAGGGAGGTGGCTGTGCCGGGGCTGCCCTGGTGTGGCTGGAGGCACCACGGGTGCCCAGCAGGCCCCGCCCAGCTCTGCTCGGGACCCCCAGGTGGTGCTGGCCACGCGGGACCGTCTTGGGCGGTGGTCACTTGGGAACCTATGCTCAGCGCTGGGGGGTGGGCAGAAGGATCTGGGGCTTCGGGGTCCCAGAGGCCGGGCTGAGTGCCGCCTCTGCCCCCTCCCTGTCTGCGGCCCCGGGTCCTCCCTGTACAGTGCGGGGCTTGGAAGCATCGAGGCAGGGCGTGTCCGGGCCTCTTAGCACAGGAGCCCGCGGCCCCTTCTCCCCGCAGCAGAGGACGAGGTCAGACCCAGGCAGCCAGGCAGACGCTTTCACTGGATGTTGCCGCGTCTGGAGGGGGGGACAGGCTGGCTGGGCCCCGGGCGCCCCCTGGGCAGGGTCCTCAGCCTCCTCCCTCTGCAGGACTGGCCCTTTGACGACGGGGCCCCCCCGCCCGGCAAGGTGGTGGAGGACTGGCTGAGCCTGCTGAAGGCCAAGTTCTGCGACGACCCTGGCAGCTGCGTGGCCGTGCACTGCGTGGCCGGCCTGGGACGGTGAGCAGGGCCAGGAGGGGGCTCGCGTGGACATGGGGTCTTGTGGTCTGACTCGCTCTCGGATGTGGGTGCCGAGCCCACATCACCGATGACCTTTCCAGGGGGTTCCCAGACTGGGCCTCCCAGCTCGCAGGCAGGAAGTCCCTCCTGAAGTCTGACCCCACTCCCTTCTGCTGTGGCGGCAGCTTCGTCCCTGCGCCCCCGAGTTGCCAGCCCCACCCCTCCCCAGACACAAAGAATCTGCGTTTGACTAAGACATCCCAGCTTTGCAGAGGGAAGACTGGCCGAGCAAGGTTGATAGCTGAGTATCAAGCTCTTGTCCTCAGCCCAGCACAGAGAGGTTGCCTGGCCCACCCAAGGGCACACAGCAGGGCTGGGACGAAATAGGGTTTGGACCCAGGTGGTCGCCCTGAGCCTCGAGCCCGGGCAGCTGTCAGCGGAGGGCAGCCGTGGGCCATGCATCTGCAGCAGGCGGCCTGTGGGGGAGCGGGGTGGGCGGAGCAGAGGCCTGGGTGACCCGCCCTGTGTCTGTCCCCAGGGCTCCAGTCCTTGTGGCACTGGCCCTCATCGAGAGCGGGATGAAGTATGAAGATGCCATCCAGTTCATCCGACAGTGAGTGGCGGCTGCTGGGTGGGGTGGTTGGTGACCGCTCAGGGGCCCAGGTTTAAGGGGCTCCCCAGTCCCATGCAGCCTCATATTGTGGTTCCAGTGCACCCAACTGGCGGTGAGGGCCCAGGGCCACGTTGCCTCCCCCTTCCCTGCCTTCTCCCCCCTCGCCCCCCCCCCCGCAGGAGGAGGGGAAGGGGAGGGGGAGGGGAGGGCCGGGCTGCTCCCACCTCTGGGCTGTGGTCCCTCAGCCCCCTGTGAGTCAGGACAGGCTGGGCCGTGCTGCAGTAACGAGCCGGCTCCTCCCTGCCACTGGGAGCCACACAGGTGTCCCCGCTCATGGGACCCGTCTGGTGGCCAGTCGCTGGGTCACAGGGGAAAGCACGGTGGAGCCTTGCCTGGCACATGCGTGTCTCTTCCACTCACATGTCATTGGCCAGAGCCAGTCCACGGCCCTGTTTGTGGTCCTGGGCGGTAGGGATGGGGGCCACACCCTGCCACTTGGGGTCCCTCCCTCCCGCCGATGGCAGATCTGAGATTTGTCCACACGCCACCCCTTGGTCCTCAGGAGCCCATGGCCTGGAGGTGGGCTGCTACCTGGGTAGACAGGGGGGCCTTGGGAGTGTGGGGACCATGGAGGTAGTGAGGTCGGGGGTCGGCTGGGAGGAGGTGACAGCCAGGCAAGTTGAAGGCAGGGGGTGGCAGCAGGTGACGGGGAGGGTGATCTGGGCGGTGGCCTGGACGCCTGGGCCCGGCACTCCCTGGGGCAGGGCAGGTGGCCAGGCCGGGTCCCACCCGATCCCCACCCTATCCGTCTCCCAGGAAGCGGCGCGGAGCCATCAACAGCAAGCAGCTCACCTACCTGGAGAAGTACCGGCCCAAGCAGAGGCTGCGGTTCAAAGAGCCACACGCGCACAGGACCAAATGCTGCGTCATGTAGCTCCGCCTCGGCGCCCGGCCCGCCTGCCCGCCCGCCTGCCCGCCCGCCCTGCCCCTCTCTTTCTGGGCCTCAGTTCCACACCCCGTGAGGGGCCAGCCTGGTCCTGGACCCCACGGGGTGACCTGTCCCCCTCCCCCCAGGGCGTCGCCCTCACGGTGGGGCTGACGGCGGTCCGCCACCTGGACCACGTGTGGGCTGTGCCGGAGGGCCCCGCACCTCCATCTGGCGCCCTGCCCCCCCCCCCGCCCCCCCCCCGCGCGCCCCGGCACCTGGGTGCGCCTGCCTCTCGGGCCCAGCCCCGCCCGAGCAGGCCTGCTGTCTGTCTGTCTCCCTGTGTCCATCTGGCCACTTTCCGGATCCATCCTCTCTTTGTCCCGTCTCCATGCTGTGTCCCTCTGTGCCGTGTCTCTCTGCCTCCGTGTCCTGTGTCTGTCTCCGAGGCTTGGTCCAGGGCCATGTTCCTGGCCTTCCTGCCATCACCTTCCCGGCTCCCCCTCCCCGCCTCCCCTTCTGTGGGGGCGGGTGTACTTTTAAACCACTGGGCTGACCCCTCCGCAGCCCTTGTCCTGAGCGGTTCTCAGCCCCTTGGATTCGTGGGTCTGAGGGTGGTCAGCTGTTCTGGACACTTGAAGGCAATAAAACAGGACCCTGTGCTGTGTGTGTGTGTGTGTGTGTGTGTGTGTGCCCGCGAGAGCGCAGAGTGGGGGCAGGGCCGCCAGGTGGTGGGGTGCCCCAGAGGCCAGTGTCCGGGCTGCACTGGGGCGCCCTCTGGTGGCCATGCTGGGTCCCTGCACTCCCTAGCTTGCAGCCTGGGGCTCCTGGTTGCCATGTGGATGTTTTGGGGGCTGGAGTTTAGAAGGCGAGGCTGGGGCCTGGTGTCCGGTGGGTGACTGCCATCTCTGCCCACCAGGTGTCCTGATCTCGGCCTTAGAGGACCAGAGGGTGCGGGTGATGGTGGCCGGTGGCTCAGGGTGGAGGGGTGACCGGGTGCCGTTGGGGAGCGGGTCAGAGTGTGCTGGGCCTGTCCAAGGGCTGCTCAGCACTCCTGGGTCTTGTAGATGTGGGACCAGGCCTCCCTGGCTGAGGACGAGGTGCCTGGAGGTCACGGACACAGCTGGGGGAGGGGTCGAGAGCTGGGCTGGCGGGCGGGGGGTGGTCTGCCCCAGGACCCTGCTCCCCGGGGACTGTCACTCGCCTTCGGACACCCCCAGAGGTCTTTACTGACCCGACTCTCCCCGTCGCTGGGACCTGCTGGCTGGCATAGGAGCCTCGGGCCCTGCATCCAGGCTGCCTCCCACCTGCATCCACCTTCCCAGCCTCCCCTCGGGGGCCGCCAGCCTGGGCCTCCCTCTGCCACACCCTGCACCCTGCACCCATTCTCAGCTCCCAGGCCCTCACTTCTTCCCCTGGGAGGAGGTGGGCCCAGGAAGGGGGGCCCCTGGGAACATGGCGAGGCCCTGGGAGGGACACAGGTCCCCAGGAGGCAGGTGCCCCTACCTGGGCCCATTCTGCTTGTACTCAAAGGGGAGCCCTGTGGATGCACCTGCTGGGGGCCCTGGGTGGGGGGCGGACAGGGACTCAGGCCTGGCCTCTCCGCCCCTGGCTTGCTGGGTGCGGCCTGGGCCAGCTCCCCCGCCTGGCTGTGCAGAGCCCGGCCGCCCTGGGAGGCCGGAACTGGGCTGCTCCCCACGGCCAGACTCAGCCTCTCTGGCCTCAGTTTCCCGAGGGTCTTGTCCAATCACCAGTGGCTCCAGGGACCCCATCGGGTGCAGGCCCACCAGCTCCAAGCTTCCCTCACCCTGGCTGTCTGGAGGGACAGTGGCTGGAGGCAGCGAGGAGGCCTGCCTGCCCCACCCAGAAGCCAGCAGAGGGTGGCTGAAAGGCCAGACCAGGGAAACCCCCTTACAGGGAGACGGCACCCCCACCCAGACCACACCTGCCAGGCTGGACCCTCCCCCCCAGCCCCTCGGTTCGACAGGAGGGCGCCCGTGGCCCCGCCAGGGCCCGCAGAGGTCGGTGGGCAGGGTGGGCGGAGTGGAACATCGGAGCCGCCGCCCGGCCCTCCTCGGGGCTCCATGCGGAGACCGACGGGAGATGAGAAGGCGGGAGGGGTTCCCTCCGGCCCCCAAACACGCCCGAGGACACGTAACTGCGTGGCTCCAGGAAGGTTGCTGCGTTTTTTCCACTTAAGGGTTTTTATTTTTCAGTGAAGCTAACGTACAATAGGATGTGAGTCCCAGTTGTGCCCCAGTGACCAGGCCGCACGTGACCCACACCCGCCTGACCCAGCCAGTCACTAGCATGTCACTGACTCGGCTCCTGTGAGCGACACGGGAAGGGATGGAGACGAGCAGGTGGACGGGAACAGACTAGTCACGGGACGAGCCACTGTATTAACCCACCATCCAGGCTGGGGGCTTCCTCTGTGCCAGCCCCGTGTGCCACACCCCTGCCCCGAGTGCCTCGAGGACCCCAACAGGTGGGGGTAGGGGTGACAGGCGAGGAGTTTGTCTAGGCCAGTGATGGCGAACCCATGACACGCGTGTCAGAGGTGACACGCGAACTCATTTTTTTGGCTGCTTTTTCTTTGTTAAATGGCATTTAAATATATAAAATAAATATCAAAAACATAAGTCTTTGTTTTACTATGGTTGCAAAGATCAAAAAATGTCTATATGTGACACGGCACCAGAGTTAAGTTAGGGTTTTTCAAAATGCCGACACGCCAAGCTCAAAAGGTTCGCCATCGCTGCAAGTCTAGGCCCTAAGGCAGTGGTTCTCAACCTCGGCTGCACATGAGAATCACCTGGGGATCTTTTTAAAATCCTGATTTCTGGGCCTCATCCTCCGGAAATTCTGTTTCTTTGTTACTAATGTTGTGGCCCCACCCCATCACAAAGAAACAGAATTTCCGGAGGATGAGGCCCAGAAATCAGGATTTTAAAAAGATCCCCAGGTGATTCTCATGTGCAGCCAAGGTTGAGAACCACTGGTCTAGGGCCGTGGTCGACAAACCGCGGCTCCTGAGCCACACGCGGCTCTTTGGCCCCTTGAGTGTGGCTCTTCCACAAAATACCGACTTCTGCGCATGGGCCACGAAGTTTCAATCGCACTGTACGTGCGCGCCTGCATGTGGTATTTTGTGGAAGAGCCACACTCAAGGGGCCAAAGAGCCGCATGTGGTTTGCCGACCACGGCCCTAGGGCATGGTGGGGCGCCCTGCCACTGGAGGAGCTGAGGAGGGGCCGGGCACAGGGGACAGGTAGGCTGGGCCTCTGAGGGTGGGGCTGTGGAGGGGCAGAGTGGGAAACCCAGCCCAGAGGTCAGCTGGGTCTCCAGGGAGTCAGCGACCCGCCAGGAAGGACCCCCTCTGGCCTCAGCCTCTGAGTGGGGGGCCAGGCCCCACGGGGCAGGTCTGACTCTGGGCCCAGGCTGCTCTGCTGCCTCCCCTGGCCAGTCTGCCGGGTGTCCTCATCTCAGGATGGGGGTGAGGGTGGAGGGGGACATCGGCCCAGGGACCCCTTCCTCATCGCCAGCCCCCTCGTTGGTAATTACCGGCTCCAACCGGAGACACGCTGAAGACCGTGCGGCCGGAGCCCAGGCCCTGGCGGCCGTGGTGCGGGCTCGGGCGGGGAGGGGCTGTCCTTTGCAGGCCCCGCACAGACTTCCGCTTGTCTCTGGAGGACCCGCCTGTCCTGCCCACACCCAGGCCTGGCCCTGTCCCCGGGTCCTGTCAGTGTCCCCTGGGGGCCCAGGGAGGGTGGGCAGGGAGCGGACAGGCGTGACGCTTCTTTGTTGAATCTAGATCTTTCTTTCAAATGAAAAAATGTACGCTACCAAACTCTGCCGACGGGGCGGGCGGACCGGGTGGCGGCATGGGGGGGTGGGGGAGGTGGCGAGGTCACTGCCGTCCGGCGGCCAGCTCCTGGAGGAAGCGGCTCTGGCTGGTGGCGAAGACCCGGACGCCGGGCTCCCGGTCCTTTTTGAGGTTTTCGAAAGCTTGGGGGGAGGAGGGCCCAGTCAGAGGTGACCCGGCCTGTGCGGGCGGAGGCCCTGCCCTCTGGGTGCAGTGTGGTGTGGGTGGCAGGATGGGCCCAGGCCCCACCTACTCCGCCTTCCAGGCCTGCGGAGCTTCCCTCCCCAACCCCACCCACTTCGGGCCGAGGTTGCCCACTGGAGCCTCTCAGGTGGAGTGGGCGAGGCCCCGTCCCAGGTGGGGCCCATCCCAGGGGGCGAGGCCCCGTCCCAGGTGGGGCCCATCCCAGGGGGCGAGGCCCTGTCCCAGGTGGGGCCCATCCAGGGGGCGAGGCCCCGTCCCAGGTGGGGCCCATCCAGGGGGCGAGGCCCCGTCCCAGGTGGGGCCCATCCAGGGGGCGAGGCCCCGTCCCAGGTGGGGCCCATCCAGGGGGCGAGGCCCCGTCCCAGGTGGGGCCCATCCAGGGGGCGGGGCCCCGTCCCAGGTGGGGCCCATCCAGGGGGCGAGGCCCCGTCCCAGGTGGGGCCCATCCAGGGGGCAGGCCCCGTCCCAGGTGGGGCCCATCCAGGGGGCGGGGCCCCGTCCCAGGTGGGGCCCATCCAGGGGGCGGGGCCCCGTCCCAGGTGGGGCCCATCCAGGGGGCGAGGCCCCGTCCCAGGGGGCGGCAGGGGGCTGCTTACTGCACAGCAGCAGCTTCAGGTCCGCGTCGCTCACCGCCTGGGACAGGGCCCGGGTGTGGTAGCAGGTGGTATAACCTGCGGCAGAGGGGGCCATGCTGGCGCGGGAAGGGCTCCCAGGTGGGTGGGCTCCCTGCCTCCCGTGGGGGCTCAGACCCACTCCTGCCCTGCCAAGGCCCCCACCCGCTTTTCCCTGCTAGTGGGCCCTGGCGTCCAGGGGCAGTGGTGTGGCCAGTGCTGGGTGGGAGGGCCGGGGTGCTCAGGCGGGTCAGGCTGCGGGTCCCCACGCGCGGGCGCCCCGGGCACCTAGGAAGATGGCTGCCCAGGTCCTCATGCGGTGGCTGCAGCTGTGCAGGTAGCTGAGGGCCTGTGACAGGTGGATGCCGAACTCCTCCTGGCTCTGGGTCATCTGGCCCGGACAGCGTGCCTGTCACTCCTGGGACCAGCTCTCCGCCCCGCCTCCCTTCCGGCCCCGCGCCCCGCCCCGGCCCCTCCACCCCGCCCCAGACCCCCAGTCCCCGCCCCTAACCAGACCCCAAAGCCCCGCCCCGCCCCGCCCAGGTCCCCAAGCCCCGCCCCGCCCCGGCCCCTCCACCCCGCCCCAGACCCCCAGTCCCCGCCCCTAACCAGGCCCAAAGCCCCGCCCCGGCCCCTCCACCCCGCCCCAGACCCCCAGTCCCCGCCCCTAACCAGACCCCAAAGCCCCGCCCCGCCCCGCCCCGGCCCCAAGCCCCGCCCCCGCCCCCCCTCACCAGGCAGGACCAGAGGAAGTGGCGCGCGCTGAGGCCGCGCTCCCAGGCCAGCGCGCAGAAGAGGGTGTGCGGCAGCCGCCAGCGCAGCAGCGCCACGCAGCGGTAGAAGGCGAACCGGGCCCGCTGCGGGGACGGCGGGGAGCGGTCGCGCCACCGGGGTCTGAGCCAGGGGGCCCGGGCTGAGGCGGGGTCTGGGGCAGCCGCAGGGGGCGCCGTCCCTCCTGGGCTCCCGGCTCCCTCCACTGCCAGCCAGGGTGCCCCTCCTCCCAGCCGCACCCAGCCGGGCTCCTCCCTGGCCCCTGGGGAAACCCACGCAGGAGCCACACCTGCTGGCCCCGCGGACCCATCGCTCCCCACCCCGCCCCTCCGGGTCTCCAGCCCCGCAGGGCAAAGGCCCACCCACAGGCACTGACCGTGGCGACGGCCGGGCAGCGGTCCCGCAGGTGCAGGAGCAGCGGCACCAGGCCCTGGTGCACCTGGGTCCGCAGGCTGCTGGGCTCCCTGCCCGCCATCGCTGCCACCAGGTCCCCGAACAGCGCCATGGCCGCCGCCCGGACCGCGTCCCGCTCCTGCAGGCCAGCGGCGCGGCGTCACGGCCGAACCTGCCCGGGGGCCCCGCCTCCACCCCACTTGGGGCTTCCCCTCCCCGCGGGCGGCCTGGGGCTCAGCTCCTCAGCTGGACGCCGTCCCGGGCTGGCTCGGGGCTCCCGGGGCAGGGCAGGGCCTCCCCCTCTGCAGGGCCCGTGGGCGCTCGCTCCCGGCCAGCCCCAGGCGCGGAGGTCAGTGCTGCCACTCGGCCGCGTCCTGACCACCCCAGTGTCACCGTGCACAGCGGGGCGGGCGCACCTGCTTACCCCGGGAAGGGGAGCAGCCGGGAGCCAGCGCCCGTGGGAAGGGGAGGGCGCGGCGCCTCCTGGCGGCCACCGGGAGCTCCGGCCTCCGCCCCCGGAAGAACGGGCCCTCGAGGCGCGCGGAGGGGTGTCCGCCCCGCACACTCACGTCGTCAAAGAAGGAGCGGGCGTTGAGGGCGAGCGTGAGGCTGTGGGCGCCCGCGCCGTGCGCGCCCAGGCGGTGCAGCGCGTCGGCCACGGTGCCCATGACCCGCACCACCACCGGCTCGCTGCTCCGGAAGAAGCCCTTGAGGAAGAGCGGAAGCTGGCCGCGCAGCAGGCTTTCCTGGGGGGGTGGGGGGAGGCGAAGGGCCGACTGACTGCCTGTGCCCCCCTCCCCCCCACCCCCGCCCTGCCCGTCGGACCCAGAACAAACTCGGGTTCTCCTGGCGATGTCCCTCCCCAGACCCCAACCCCGACCCATCTGGGCGCCTGCCCTGCCCTGCATCCCTCAGGGGGCGGGAGACAAAGATGGGGGTCGTCAGGCTCCCACAACCCTGCCAAGAGGCCACCCAGCCCGTTCTACAGACGAGGAAGCTGAGGGGGGAAGCCATGGCCCCTAACGACCCGTGCAAGGGACACAGCCCCTGGGCCTGGCCCACACCTGGTGCCCGGCCGCCCTGGCCCTCACCTTCTCGGGGTGGAAGAGGATGTTCCCCAGGCCCTGCAGGCTCAGCACCCGCACCGCGGGGCTGGGGTCCCTGATGCTCTGGGCCAGCACCATCAGGGCGTCCGGTTCGGGGAGCACCTCCAGCAGGGCCGGGCTGTAGAGGAACTGGGGGCCCCCAAGGGCAGGCAGCTTGGCCTGGCCCCCTTGCCCCTCCAGGGTGGGCTCTAGGACCAGGGGTCAGTAGGGGTTTTGGGGTAGCGGTCGGCCAGCACCCTCTGGGTATCCTGGTTAACAAGCATTGGAAACTGGCCTCCAGGCGGGTTCGACCCTTCCGGGTGTAGCTGCAGAAACTGAGGCTCGGAGGGGAAAGGGCTTTGCCCGAGGCCCCACGAGCAAGGCCGGGGCCAGCATCCCTCACCGCCTGCTCCTGGGGCCCCGGGACAGAGCCGGCGGAGGGTGACGTTCCTGCCAGCGGGGCGGGAGCGGCCCCACCTCAGATCTGGGTTTCCCCCTCCCAATGTCCTCATGGGAATGACACGCCCCCACTCGGCACTGTCCCCAGCTCACAGCGGCAACGCCGGCCTCCCCGCGCCTGTCTGCTTCTAACGGCCACCTCCAGCGTCACAGTCGCAGGGGGAACTGGGTCCCGGAAGGAGGGCGAGGACGGGCAGGGGTGCCAGGGGCCACGGGTGCCCGACCTACACTCAGACCTCAGCCCTGCAGGGGGCCTTGGAGGGGGGACCCAGCCAGGAGCCCGCGTGGGAAGGAGGGTGGGAGGGGTCTGCTCCTCATCGGGGCGAGGTCCGGGTGTGGGTCCCGATGGGGCCCCGAGGCAGCTGGAGGCGGGGTTCAGGCCTGGTGGAGGGCCCCTGCCCGCCCACCTACCTCATTGAGGATGAGGATGGCCACTTTCCTCACCCGCTCCTCCCGGCTCTGCAGGCTGGGCAGCAGCTGGCTGGTCACGGCCTTGATCTGCCTGCAGGGGCTCTGCACCATGGCCCTGGGGGTGGGGGTGGGCAGGGGGGCGGGAGCTGGGTCATGGGAAAGCCCCATGCCCACCTTCCCGCCACCACCCAACCCGGCCTGGGCCAGGCGGCTGGAGGTGCCACTGAGTGTGGGTGGGCACCATCTCAGAGTGGGCTTCCGGTCCCTCTGCAGCCACTGGGTGCCACGCCTGGGCTGGGCATTGGGAGAGGGAGGAGCAGGCACGGCCCTGTCCCCTTAAGGGCCTCGGGCTGGGCTGGGGTCTGGGGGAGACGCCTCCAGCGTCTCTGGGATCACAGGGCACAGAGGTGTGCTCTTCCCTGCCTGCGGGCTGTGTGCACCTGCGTGAGCCCCCGGGGCTGTTCTCCGAGGCCCTGCCCCTACCTGGCCAGGAGGCCCACACCCTGTGGGTAGGTGTCCAGGGTGGTGAAGAGGTCCCAGGCGTCCTGCAGCTCCAGGCGGGCAAAGTCCTGACAGTGCCCGGTGGTGAACAGCAAGCTCTTCAGTGCCTCCAGCGACATGCTGTGGAGTGGGGGGGGGGGGGGGGGGGGGGGTAGGGGTGTCACGGGGCCAGTCCTGTCCCCGGGAGGGTGCGCCTCCCAGCTTATTCCCGTCCTTGTGCACAGAAATGCTCAGTGTTCTGAGTCACAGGTTGGAGGGGTCCCAGCTGAGCCTCGAGGGACGGTGCCCTTTAAATGTGGGGCTAAGAGGCCGGCCGGTGTGGCTTAGCGGTTCAGCAGACCTATGACCCAGGAGGTCAGGGTTCAATTCCCGGTCAGGGCACATGCCCGGGTTGCGGGCTCGATCCCCAGTGTGGGGTGTGCAGGAGGCAGCCGATCCATGATTCTCATCGATGGTTCTATCTTCCTCTCCCTCCCTCTCTGAAATCAACAAAAACTTTTTTTAAAATAAATAAATGTGGGGCTAAGAGTCCAGAGAGGGCACAGGAGGGAGGGAGAGGAGAGCCCAGGGCTGCGTGGTGGCATCGGGGAAGCCCAGAGAAGGGTCTGCAGCTCCCGACGGGAAGCCAGGCTGCACGGACACCTGCCCGAGTGTGGCAGAGAGAACGCCAGCGTGAAGCTTGGTGACCGAGTGCCAGCCAGCGACCTGGTGTCACCAGGCACCGCCCCTGCACGGGCTCGGGGGACCCGGTACGGCCACACCCCCTACAAAGGAGCAAGTCGTCCAGAAGGTGACAGCCTGTCCTGGTCACACGGCCTGGCCAGGGGTGGCAGAAGTGGCGTCGAACCAGGCCCCTGGCTCCGAGCCTGCGCTGTGAGGCCGTGGCCATGGGCCAGGCCCGCAGGAGAGTGCAGGAAGGTGCAGGGCCCCGAGATGCAGGCCCCCAAGAAGCAGGGCGCCCGTTCTGTGCCTGTCCCCGTCCCTGTCCAGGCCACTCCGCGCCTGTCCCATCCGCCTGAGCCTGTCAGCGCGCCCTGGGACCAGCCCATCACTCCTGCCAGCCACCTTCTGAGCAGATTTGCAAAACCAAGTGCCAGAGGCCGAAACGCCGCTGCCCGGGGTCCCAGGTGGCACCGACCCCAATGCCAGCCGGCTTGGCGTCTTGTCCAAGCGGTTTCCAGGCCACTGGTCTCGGCCAGGGAGTGGGGCCGGCTCCGGAGAGGGGGGCCTCGGGGCAGCGTGTTTTGTGACCCTGGTGTCAACGCTCGCTCGGAAGCGTCTGGCTTCGTGCCCGCCTGTCCCCGCGGCCACCAGGGCTCCCGGAAGACAGCGTGGTCTGACCTGGGCCTTCTTGGGGCCCCTGCTCTGCTCTGCTGAGCCGGTGGACGCCTGGCCCCCAGGGGTGGGGCCGCTGAGGGGCCCGGCTGTGCAGGCAGCTTCCTCCTCCCGCCCCCGCCCTGCGTTCCAGGAGGAGGACGTTTTATTAGCTGATTAGGGAAGATTCATGCGTTCTGCGCGGCGATCTGACTAAAAAAGGAACTTGACGCACATTCGGATTCAGAAGCCGTGCGAGAGCAGCGGTGTTTTCCCGGGGCCGCCCTGGGGGAGAGCCGTTAAAGTGACAAACTGCGGGAAGCGCATCGTAACACAAACAAATGGGAGAGTGGGCCCCGCGGCTTTAAAGACGGGCTCATGGGGCTTCTCCAGGCACGGTCTGGTCTGTGCCGAGGGAGACGGCCCCACCCGCACCGCGGCCGCCCTCCCACACGCCCCTCCACGCTGCCGGGCAGGGGCGGAGGCCCGCGGCCGTCCGACAGCAGCGCCAAGCTGTACCGGGTCCCGTGCCCGGTGTGAGGGGACCCAGAAGGCGTCTGCCGGGCTGCGGGCTCTGGCTCAGGACGCCTGGGCATTCAGTGGGTCTCAGGCGAAGCCTCTGACCCCCTCTGAGCCTCCGTTTCCTCGTCTGTAAAATGGGGACACGTTCATCTGACAGAATCTTCAAGGACCACACCTGGCAAATACGGCCCGTGCCGTCCCGGGCGCCAGCTGGGCGCGCCTGCTGGGGAGCACCCTCGGGTGACAAGTCAGTGGGACAGGCGCCTGCCTCCGCTGCGCCCCACGCCCACTGCTGTGCCGGCCACAGGCGGGTTTAGAGGGTTGAACTGTGTCCCCCAACGATGTCAAAGCCCGGCCCCAGGCCCGGGAAGGCGGCCTTACTTGGAAACAGTCTTTGCAGATGGACACGCAGTGGGATGAGGTCATTAGGATGGCCCTGCCCCTCAGGAGGAGGGGAGGGAGGCAGCTGCCCAGGGCGAGGGAGGGGGAGGGGGGGAGGAGGGAAGGGGGAGGGAGGCCCAGGACGCAGGAGCCCCAGCGCGGGCCAGGCAGGAAGGGGCTCCCAGGTTTCAGCGGGAGCGGCCCTGTGGGCACTGGCCAACTCGCCCCTGGAACTGAGCGGCTGAGTGCCCGTTGCTTTAAGTTGCCCGCCGGTGCCACTTGCCGCCTTAGGGGTCGGACACAGCATCCTCCGGGGCAGGCCCTGCGGCCCCCTTACCTCAGGGGGCTGGACGCGGCGGCCCCCCGGAAGCCTGGGCGCGGCGTCGGCTCCCAGGGCAGGTGCAGCTCCAGAACGTAGTGCACCTGCGTCAGGAGAGCCAGCAGCAGCTGCGGGTAGGCCTCCTGCACCGTCACCTTGAACTCCTGCGCCAGCTGCAGGCTGTGCAGCGTGTTGGTGGCCTGTCGGGCGGCAGCGGACGCTCACTGGAGCCGGGCCGTCCATCACACCCTCGGCCGCCCTGCTGCCCAGCCCTGCTCACGGGACCGAGCCCCTGAGGTGCCCTCCCATGGGCCTGGCTCTGCCCACTCCCCTGCTGCCTCCTGCGCTTGGGTGGGGCATTCGGTCCAGAATGTTCTCAGGGGGGCACTGAGTGGCAATAACGAGGGCAGGGCAGGGACACGGGCGTGCTGGGACGCAGGGAGGGCCACCTGCTGACCCCACGCAGACCCCTTCTCCAGGCCGGACGGGCAGGGCAGGGCTGGGCTGGGCGCTGCCCCCCCCCCCCCCCCCGGGCCTGGCACGCCGAGGGCACCCAGACACTGCTGATCTCTCCCCGAATGGCCACAGGATGTCGTCAGCCCCGTGGCAGTGGGTGACGGCCTAGGGGTGGCAGACTCACAGCCAGCAAGCGCAGGTGGGTCTTGTCCGCGGGCTGGGGGTCGCTGGGGCTGGGCCTGCCGGGCAGGGGCCTCTCCTGCAGCCAGGCCAGCAGGGTGGCCAGCACCAGGCGGCTCCCACGCTGCTCGGCCCCCAGGGCCCGCCACAGCTGGAAGGCGTGGCTGTGGGCAGAGAGGCACCGTGAGGGCTCAGCCAGCCAGCGTGCCACGACCGAGGCCTCAGGCGCCTGGAGAGGCGTGGCCGGGGGCCATGGGAGATGCCCCGGGTCCCTGTTCTTGGGTCTCCCCACCTTCAGGGTCTTGTCTCCAGCCCTGTCACCCCAGCTGCAGACTGACTGTGCCACCTTCCATGGCTCCCAAGTACTGGCAGGGCACGTCCAGCTGGCACTCAGAGCCACCACCCTCTGACCCCTGCCCTCTGACCTCCAGGCCCTGCCTGTCCTCCCTCCTCTCCTGCCTCTGGGCCTCCACAGATGCTATCATTCCTTGTGCTTGGAGCACCCCTCCTCACTGGCCTACTTCCACTGCCTCGCCAGCAGTCGCCTCCTCCTGGAAGCCTGCCTGGCTTCCTCCTCCTAGAAAAGGCCCCGCAGGGTTTCCTGTGGACAGGAACCGAGTTAACGGATCCATCTGACAGCACAGGAGTCAGAGACAAACTCAACACCGAGGGAGGGACCCTCCCCTGAAACCGCCGGAGGCAGCAAAGGCGTCAGGTGACTCCAGGGCAGTCCCACGGCTCCGGCCAGCGCCTACACACGGGACCGGCTGCTCGGACTGTGAATGCAAAAGGACACACACGCCTCTGGAAAGACAGGAAGTGAGAGCTGATGGAGTTCGGGAGAGAGAGGGAGGAAATGGCAACGCTCGCTCAGAAAATAAAACCCAGCCTTGCGCTTTTAAAAGATGCCTGATTGCCCAGCCGGCGTGGCTCCGTGGTTGAGCTCTGACCTACGAACCAGGAGGCTGCATGCTCGATCCCCAGTTGGAGGCAGCCGATCGAGGTTTCTATCTCTCTATCCCTCTCCCTTCCTCTTGCCCTAAAATCAATAAAAACATCTTTAAAAAAACCCACACAAGACAAGAGTGATAAGACTCAAGTGAAAATGGAATAAGGGGCCTGGAGGAAAAGCAGTAAAAACGATCGAGAGAATGAAGTGAACTAAGGAGGAAGCCAGAAGGACCGCGAGAAGGTACTGGGAGAGAAAGCCGGTGAGGAGGGAACAGCTTCGAATCGCAGGACTCTCTGAAGAAGCAAAACAGCAACAGAACAAACGAATATTTAAAACCACAACCAAGAGGACTTTTCAGAAACAACAAAAATACTTAACCCCACATAAGCGAGGACCCGGGAGAACTCATCACCGACCCAGAGACATTTCTTAGTGTAACTATTACATTTCAAAGATCAAGGGGAAACCTGCAAAAACAGGGCAAACAAGCCTTTGTCATCAGACTCTTCAAAGACAAAGCGGGGCTACAACCGGGCAGCACGGAGAAGACACCTCCTAGAGGAAAGCGCAAACCGAGGGTTTTATACCCAGACCAGCCGTCCGCCACGCGCACAACCTCCGACATAAGGAACCTGGGCGGTCCGACGCCAGGCGCCCTCCTGGAGGGACCTGTCAGGAGATGAGTGTCACCAGCTGAGTGACCAGACACGGTAGCCAAGGGACGGATGAGGATGCGACCACAACCGGTGCGGGCCAGGTCCAGGTGGGGGAGGGAGCGAGAGGTGTCTGTGCCCAGGAACCGTGTCTCGAGGCCCCGCGGCAGGAGCGTGGTGGGTGGGAGTCAGAGCTGAGATAGGAGGGAGGAAGAGGACCCCAGCCACCTCCGGACTTGGGTTGGAGGCCTGTGGTGGCCCCTGGGGGGAGGGGGGCAGGTAGGAGGAGGGGGTCCTTGGAGGAGCAGAAGGAAGGAGGCTCTGGTGTGGTTGGGGGTACTCAGGACCCCTCTCTGCACAGTGACGGGGTCGAGGCCGGGCAGGGTGTTCCAAGTGGGGCACGGATAGAATGCAAGGCGAGCATGGCCTCCGCAGGGCCCGCCCCAGGAGGTGCGCGATCCAGGAGCAGGTCAGCGGACTCTCCCTGGCTGGGGGAGGCCGGAGGGTGGGGCGGGGGGTTGTGAGGGAAGGGGGGCTGGGCACCTGTCCAGGGTGACGGAGAAGTCCAGGAAGGTGGCCACCAGCTCGGGGGTGTGGTTCCGGGCCAGCAGGGTGATGGCCTGCAGAGCATCCTCCTTGGCTTGGGGGATGCGGACGGAGCAGAGCTGCAGGTGGATGGCCTGACCCAGGTTGGCAACCTGCGCGGGAGGGGCGTGTGGGGGAGAGGGCCAGTCTGAGCGGGGGGGCCAGGCCCGTCCTGGGGAGCCTAAGGGGACGGAGGCCCTGCCCTGGTGAGCGTGGAACTCTCCTGAGTGGCCGTGAGCTTGAGCCTGATGGGGAGACACAGGCCTGCCCATGGTGGTCTGAGGGAGGAGGCGCGGCCCTGCCTGGACACCGGGTCAGAAGGGGAGTCCCCGCCTGAGAGGGAGAGTCCACTGCCTTTCGCAGGTACTGAGGCCTTTGACTCCGTCTAAACGTTGCCCAGTCCCTGGAGGAGGCAGACTCACCCACCTCGTCACCTCCTGACGTGCCGCTGGGGCCTGTGCGGTTCCCTGTGCCTGGAGCGCCCTCCCACCTCCGCTCTGGGTGTCTCCGCCTCATCTGTCCACGCCCAGACCCAGGATCGCCCACCCGAGGCTTGGTCTGCAGGACCCGGCATTCGTCACCCTCTTTCTGGGGCTCTGCCCGCCAGGCACACTTCCTCACCTCTGCGTGACCCGTGCTGTCCTGGCTCATCTGCCCGGGTCTGCGCACCGGGTCCCCGAGACGCCGGGTCCCCGAGACGCCGGGTCCCCGAGATGCCGGAGGGTCCTGGCGTGCCTCCTCTTCCCCAGCCCCACCTACCGCTCACTCAGCGCCTGTCTGGTGTCTGCCCCTGTGCACACCACCGGGCCCAGCACACCTGCTCGGGCCATTCCCTCCTCCTCTCCCTCCTCGGAACCTATGGGGTGGGGGGGTGTCTGTGTCTCCCCCACAGGCTCAAGCTCAGGGCCGCGCCTCGGCCCAGAGGCCCCAGCCCTTGGGTGTGACTGGCCACCCCTCTGCCCGCCGGGTCTCCGCCGCCCTCACAGTCTCCAGCTGGGCCCCGTGCTCCTGGACGGCAGTGAGCAGCACGCTGGCGGCCGCCTGCACGCGGAAGGGGCTGGTGGAGCCCAGGCCTTCTACGGCCGTCCAGATGAGGTCGGTCAGCTCCGCCTGCGTGAGAAGCTGCATGACCTCCTGTGGCGGCAGGAGGGGAGGCAGCGTCACCGCGGGGCCCCTGCCTTGGCGCCACGTCCCGCCTCGGCTCGTACCCCTTCTCCCCTGCTCCGGGCGCCTCAGTCTAGGAGCATCTCCACATCCTGAGCCCACTCCTCTGGGTCCATAATGGATGTCAGAATATTTATTGGAATCTTTTTTTAAAATATATTTTTATTGACCTCCTACAGAGAGGAAGGAAGAAGGATAGAGAGCTAGAAACATCAATGAGAGAGAAACATCGATGAGAGAGAAACATCGATCTGCTGTCTCCTACACACTCCCTACAGGGGATGTGCCTGCAACCAAGGTACATGCCCCCGACCGGAATCAAACCTGGGACCCTTCAGTCTGCAGGCCGATGCTCTATCCACTGAGCCAAACTGGTTAGGGCTATTAGAATCTTATTATTCTAAAATTTTAGTGAAATCTTTGTGAGAATGTTAGGCGATTAGTTGTTAGAACGTTAAAATCATTTCAGTGACATATTTGTAGTTTATACTAACTTTTAAAAAGGAATATTAGGCTATTTCAAATCTGGTTAGAACATTTGTTAGAAGATTAAATTGTTTTCTAAGATGTCAAATTTTGGTTAAAGTTCTAGTATGTAGAATGTTTGGGAAGAAATTCAACTTGGAATGGTGGTTAGATACTCAGAGTCCTTGAGTCCTGCCGGCTCAGGAAGGTAAACACCCAGAGCATGAGAACATGAGTGTGGGGGGGTGATAGTGATGGAGGCTTAGTGGTGGAGCATTGGTGATGGTGGAGATGACAGGGTGGTGGTGGTGATGCTGGTGATGATGGTGGTGGTGGTGATGCTGGTGGTTGTGTGATGATGATGGTGATGGTGATGATGATGATGATGGTGATGGTGATGGTGATGAGGATGATGGTGATGGTGATGGTGATGATGATGGTGGTGTTGATAGTGGTGATGGTGATGGTGGTGGTGATGGTGATGAAGGTGGTGATGATAATGGTGATGATGGTAATGAGGATGGGGTGATGGTGGTGATAGTGCTGGAGATGGTGATGGTGATGATGGTAGTGAGGATGGGGAGATGGTGGTGATAGTGGTGATAGTGGTGATGGTGGTGATGGTGGTGGTGGTGGTGGTGATGATGGTAATGAGGATGGTGGTGATGGTGGTGGTAGTGGTGATGGTGATGGTCGTGATAGTGGTGATGGTGGTGGTGATGGTGATGATGGTGGTGGTGATGGTGATGATGGTAGTGAGGATGGTGGTGAAGGTGGTGGTGATGGTGATGGTGATGATGGTAGTGAGGATGGGGTGATGGTGATGATAGTGGTGATGGTGGTGATGGTGGTGGTGGTGGTGGTGATGATGGTAATGAGGATGGTGGTGATGGTGGTGAAGGTGGTGGTGATGGTGATGGTGGTAGTGAGGATGGTGGTGATGGTGGTGATGGTGGCAGTGGTGATGGTGATGATGGTGGTAGTGGTGATGGTGATGATGGTGGTAGTGGTGATGGTGATGATGGTAGTGAGGATGGGGTGATGGTGGTGATAGTGGTGGAGATGGTGATGGTGATGATGGTAGTGAGGATGGGGTGATGGTGATGATAGTGGTGATGGTGGTGATGGTGGTGGTGGTGGTGGTGATGATGGTAATGAGGATGGTGGTGATGGTGGTGGTAGTGGTGATGGTGATGGTCGTGATAGTGGTGATGGTGGTGGTGATGGTGATGATGGTAGTGAGGATGGTGGTGAAGGTGGTGGTGATGGTGATGGTGATGATGGTAGTGAGGATGGGGTGATGGTGATGATAGTGGTGATGGTGGTGATGGTGGTGGTGGTGGTGGTGATGATGGTAATGAGGATGGTGGTGATGGTGGTGAAGGTGGTGGTGATGGTGATGGTGGTAGTGAGGATGGTGGTGATGGTGGTGATGGTGGCAGTGGTGATGGTGATGATGGTGGTAGTGGTGATGGTGATGATGGTGGTAGTGGTGATGGTGATGATGGTAGTGAGGATGGGGTGATGGTGGTGATAGTGGTGGAGATGGTGATGGTGATGATGGTAGTGAGGATGGGGTGATGGTGATGATAGTGGTGATGGTGGTGATGGTGGTGGTGGTGGTGGTGATGATGGTAATGAGGATGGTGGTGATGGTGGTGAAGGTGTAGTGTATACAGACCATCTGAGGAATCAGAACTTGGGACTAGAACCAAGGCCTGTTCTCCAAACGACTTACCATCCCTGGATTAGCAGACCCCCCACCTCTCCCTCTGTGCTCCTGTCTGTCACTGTCACTGTCCAAGGCAGAGCCAGAGCTGAGCACCCGCTCCGTGTTCAGGGACAGGTCAGAGTGGGAGGCCGCCCCTGCCCAGTCCTGGTAGCTCGTCCACCTGAGGGCCTGGTGCTCCGGGCCCTTCCCCACGGGCCCCACTGCTCCCCTCCCTTCCTGCTCCACCTCTGCCCCCGGCCCAGGCTATTGGGCATCAACGGAAGCCAACCCAGGCTTTTCCGCTCTGGCCCTGGACCTCAGGGCTTTAGGTCTTCCACATGGAACTTCCGACGGCCTCACTGACAGCTCGCGGTGCTGCAGAACGCTGGGCTCTGGGATCAGCCAGGACCAGACTCAGAACCCACGGGGCCCTGACCGCTTCCTCAGCATTCGGTTCAACCGAGCGGCTGTGTACTGGAGGCTGCTCTCCCACCAGGCCCTGCTGAGCCCGGCGTCGGGGCGGGGCGCACACGGCCTAACGGGCAGCCTGGCCAGCACACTGAGCTCAGGGTCTTCACGAGCCACGAGCTCAACACCAAGAACGGGCGAGCCGAGGTCGCGTGTCAGACACACCACGACGGCTCACTCAGAACACCAGGCTCCACGCAGCACCCGTCCACGCCAGCCCAGACACGCCCGGCTCGGCCCTGCGCATCTGCAGGTGGGACTGCAGCTCAAATCAGGTGCGAAGTGTCACAAAGACACGGGTCTCACGGTGGCGAGAGGGATGTGGGCGCACACGCCTCCTCCCAGCCATTGGCCTCGGAGGGTCTGGCCAAGGGACAGCAGGCGGCAGGGCGGGGAGACAGGACTGGCTTCGGAGGAGCAGGCGGGCCTTTCGGAGGCTAAGAAAGGCGCCTGCGAAGATGAGGAGGGCGGGCCTGCTCCTGCCCGGTGCGTGCCTGCGGGGCCCAGCCACCGAGGGAAGGAGGTCGTGGGGCGCCTCAGGGAACACCTCCCCTGCCAGCCGCCCCGTGGGCACCATTTGTTGGCGCTCATGGAGGCTGAGGTGCCACCGACACCACTCCGCCCATTTCACGGAGGAAGACTGAGGCTCAGAGAGGAGGGGCTTGTCCAAGGCGGAAGCAGTGAGAGAAGGAGCTGGGACCCCAGTGTCCGCGCCCAGCTCCTCCCTCCACACCCCCCCGTCCCTGTCCCCCCGGCCAGGCCAGCGGCCAAGGCTCCCCCACAGCTCTCAGTTAACCACCAGAGACGCAGATGAGATCCTGGCCTAGGTTTAATACTCATGCCCTGGCCCAGGTGCTGACCCCTGGGTCCAGCCAGGCCACACCAGCAGCCAGAACCGGAACCTCCTCAGAGGGGTCGACAGTGGGGGTGGGAGGAGAGCATGGCCACGGCCCCCCACCCGGACCTGCCCACGATTCTCAGGGCCTTGACCTTGGTGACTTGGTGGCTGCTCAGCTGGAAGAGCTGGTCCTTCGGGAACACCACCGCCCGGGGCACGGGGGGGCGCGGCCTTCTGGTCTCCGCTGCTCCAGAGCAGGGCCTCGTCCTGGCCGGCGGGGGCCAGCTTCTTGGGGACCGGCTCCTTCACCTGCGCAGCCCCTGCAGGCCGGGGGGCAGTGGGCGGGGGTGAGCGCCGGGAAAGGGTGGGCTTGGGGACTAGGCTGGGACAGGCAGGGGTTAGGGTCGCTGGTAGGCAGGGTCAGGGCGGGGTCCAAGTTTGGGGATGGGGCTCAGAGAGGTTCTGGGGGCCTCTGTGGGGTTAGAGGTAGGTTTGGGGCAGGCTGGGGGGAGCTGAGTTCAGGGGTGTGGCATCAGCAGAGGCGTGGCGAGGTGGCCGTGGGCCCCATGGTGAGGTGGCCCGCGGTGCTGGCCGGCGGGAGCTCACCTCTCTGGTGGACCAGGAGCTGGTGGAGGTGGGCCAGGCCCTCCAGGCTGGAGTGCTGGGCGGCCTGGTCAGGGTCCTGGCACAGAATCCCCAGCATGCCCACCAGCTGCCCGAGCCGCTTGAAGTCCTCTTTCGGCTGCGGGGAGAGTGGGGACCGATGGCAGAACCCGCCCACGGAACCCCCCGCCCCGCCCTCACCCCAGCACCAGGGTCGGGCGCCTCCAGGCATGTGGCCGGGCTGGGACTCAGCTGGGGTGAACTTTAAGGGGTGGCCCACACACACAGGAAGCAAGAGAAATCACATTTCACGCGCTATTTAGAAAAATCAGCATGACCAGGAAAACCCCATCCGGAAATAAGCTTCAAAACCGTAAACAAAGACAGGAGGGACTGTCCGCCCCCTGAGGGCGCCTCCCTGGTCTCACCCGAACCCCAGACCTGGGTCTCAGGCAGCCGGGCCACCGTGTGCGGAGGTGGTCGGTTAAAACATCGGTTTACATGGTACTGGTCTTGGCTGCAGTGTTTTGCCCCCCCCAGAGTGTTGCGCCCCCAGAGTGTTGCGCCCCCAGAGTGTTGCGCCCCCAGAGTGTTGCGCCCCCAGAGTGTTGCGCCCCCAGAGTGTTGCGCCCCAGGCGAGCTCGCCTCACCCTCGTCTGTGCTGTGGAAACTGATTTCGAGTAAATTGAAGCCACTTTGAACCCATCTGGAGGGGTCCTCCTCCTCCGCGTGGGGAGCTGGCGGAGTCCGCGCACTGAGCTCCCGGCAGAGCCCACCCTGCTCCCCAAGGCCAGGCCCAGAGCCCCGCCTTCCCGAGAAGGCGCCCTCCAGGCATCAGGCCCAGGAACTAATTTCCTTATCTCCCCGCGAGGCTCCCTAAGGAGTTAGTGCTGATTTTGGCTGATAGACCAAGTACAACTCGCTCCCTGAACACAGGCTGCTGTCCATTCAACCCAGGGGCCAGCGCCACAGATGGGGGTTCAGCTGGGACCCAGGAACCGATGGGGGTCGTGAGGGACGGAGGGCGTGGGATGGGGGTGCCCCGGGCAGTAACTGCTAAGCCTCGTCGGGGCAGGCCGCACACCTTAGGAGCCCTTAGCGGCCCCCACTCCATCCCATCCCCGCTGTGTCCCTCCGGGGAAGAAACTCAACTCAGGGTGGGGCTTCCAGGGGCTTGGACCCGAGCCCAGCCTCCTGGGTCAAGGGTCAGGGCGCAGCCAGGCGGACTTCAGAGTCCTTAATCCCCCCCAAGCCTGCTTTCTCCTATGAAAAGAGGGGGACTCCCTGGCCACCCCAGGGCACTCAGGGACCCACCCCGTGTGGGTGGCAGGGCACAGGGACCTTGAACCCTGAGAGCTCTGGCAGGCTCTGGGAGGGGCCGGTTTGGCTGGGACGGCAGAGGCGGTGGGGCGCGGGGCATGGGGTGTGGGCCCGGGTACTCACGTCCAGGTAGAGGTTATTGCTCAGGAATCTGAGGAGGCTCATGCAGCTCTTCACAGCCCGCTGCCGCTCGTGCGCCTTCTCCGACGCCAGCCACACATACAGATGCTGTGGTTGGGGCGGGCAAGGCAGGGTGCTGCAGCCCGGGACCCAACTCCGGCCAGGCTCTGCCCTGCCGCAGGCCCCGCCCACCATAGCAAGGCCACGCCCTCATTTCCTACTCCGCCCACCGCGGCTCAGGCCCTGCCCCCTGGCAAGGAACTGTCCTATTTGCGAGGCGCAGGCTCCGCCCACTGTGGCTCAGACCCCGCCCCCTGGCAGGGAACTGTTCTATAAGCCAGGCTCAGGCTCTGCCCTGCCGCAGGCCCCGCCCACCACAGCAAGGCCACGCCCTCATTTCCTACCCCGCCCACCGCGGCTCAGGCCCTGCCCCCTGGCAATGAACTGTCCTAGTTGCCAGGCTCAGGCTCCGCCCACCGCGGCTCAGGCCCCGCCCCCCGGCAAGGAGCAGGTTTATGAGCCAGGCTCAGGTGACGGTCCACCTCGTCTCCTCTGGGCCATCCTCCTGGCTCACCCTCGGACCCAGCCCTGCCGGTGCCCGCCCCGCACAGCGCCCCCCACCTCACCGACAGCAGGAAGTGCAGCTCCTCCGCCGTGGGGTTCTGGGTGATGAAGGTCTGCATCATCTGGTCCAGCGCCTCCGCAGTCTGGTTGTAGAGGTTCTGTGTGGGACGATACACCGCCAGGTGGCACCACGCCCGGTGGGCGGCTGGAGGCGGAGGCCTGCGCGGGGCGGCGTGCTTTTGGCCTCTCAGTGCTAGCGGTGCCCGCTTCCTGCAGACCCCCGGCCGGCTGCCCACCCTACTTGGCAGATGGTGGGGCTGGGCAGGAGGGCGGTCTGGCCGGCCCCAGGGCACAGGCTTCCCAGTGGCCGAGGCAAGTTCCTTTCCCGCAGCGCTGGCTCCGCCGGAGGGCAGCAGAGGCCCGGCCTCGGCAGGCCTGCGGGTGCCCCCCACTGCGCTGCCATCGCTGTCCTGGAATGCTTAGAGCCCTGCATTTCCACTTTGCAGGGGTCCTGGCAAGTCTGCATCTGGTTCCAATTCTTGGGTCCCCCACACAGGCCCCCACTCTTTACGGCTTGGTTCGCCAGGGTGTGCTCAGGGGGGAGGGGCCGCAGGACCGGCGCAGTCCACCCTCCGTCGGAGCCTGGAGGGGCAGAGCCGCCACCTCCCTGGGTCCCTGGGGAGCTCCCAGGCCTGGGAGTAGCAGGGGCTCAGTTAGCACGAGCGCCCTTCCAAGGCACGAGCAGCAGGCAGAGCCGGACCCCTGCCTGGGCCCCTCGGAGAGCCGGACCCCTGCCCGGGCCCCTGGGAGAGGTGGACCCCTGCCCGGGCCCCTCGGAGAGCCGGACCCCTGCCCGGGCCCCTCGGAGAGCCGGACCTCTGCCCGGGCCCCTCGGAGAGCCGGACCCCTGCCCGGGCCCCTCGGAGAGCCGGACCCCTGCCCGGGCCCCTCGGAGAGCCGGACCTCTGCCTGGGCCCCTCGGAGAGCCGGACCCCTGCCCGGGCCCCTCGGAGAGCCGGACCCCTGCCCGGGCCCCTGGGAGAGGCGGACCCCTGCCCGGGCCCCTCGGAGAGCCGGACCTCTGCCCGGGCCCCTGGGAGAGCCGGACCCCTGCCCGGGCCCCTCGGAGAGCCGGACCCCTGCCCGGGCCCCTGGGAGAGGCGGACCCCTGCCCGGGCCCCTGGGAGAGCTGGACCCCTGCCCGGGCCCCTGGGAGAGCCGGACCCCTGCCCGGGCCCCTCGGAGAGCCGGACCCCTGCCCGGGCCCCTGGGAGAGGCGGACCCCTGCCCGGGCCCCTCGGAGAGCCGGACCTCTGCCCGGGCCCCTGGGAGAGCCGGACCCCTGCCCGGGCCCCTGGGAGAGGCGGACCCCTGCCCGGGCCCCTCGGAGAGGCGGCGGGCGCCGGGCGCACCTGGATGTTGGGCGGCTCCAGGAAGAGGCAGGTGTGTTTCTCCAGCACGTCCAGCAGCGGCAGGGCCAGCACGCTGCGCAGGCAGACGGTCAGGAGCCGCGACTTCTTCTCCAGGTTCAGGGGCGGCCTCAGCTTACTGTGCGGAGGACAGAGGTGGTGAGGGAGGGCGCGGGGCTGGGATGGGAAGGGGCATCTGCCAGCATAGCCAGGAGCCTGCAACCCGGAGCAGCGCCTCCCCTCCCCACTCCCTGCCCCCCCCCCCCCGCCCCCCCCCGGACTGAGGCATCCCCTCCCCTCCGGCCTTTCGGCTTTGCCCGGAGACAGACGGGCCCCCCAGCCTTCCCCGAGTCCTGTGGCAGGTCCCTGTGCAGGTGACGCCCACAGGGGCTGTGAGGGACTCACCGGCCCTGCTGGGAGCAGGGACTGGGCAAGCCCTGCGGCCCTGCCACCTTTTACAGGGCGGCCTGGTATCTCCCCGCCCTGGCTGCGCCGCTGGGATTTGAGCCTGGTCTGCGCTCTGGGGAAGGCCCGCCCACCTCCCTGCCACCTGCCACCTGCCAGGTGCGGGTGGGCCCGCAGGGTGCCTGGCTGCTGCCTGCTGGGTCCCCTGCTGTCGGAGAGCACGCAGCACAGAGCCCCCCAGCCCCCGCGTCCTAGTCAGACACCCTGTCCTGGCCAGGGCCCCCTCGTCCTGCTGCAGGCGGACGGCTAAGTCAGAACCTCTCCCTGTGCTGGATCCCGGACCCTCCCTCCCTCCCTCCCTGAGGTGTTGGCTGGAGTCTGGACTCAGTTTCCCTTTGCAGTTTCTTTTCCAACGGCTGGGACCCGCTCTGGACTCGGCCGTGGCTGGGACCTTGTGCGAGTGACAGCTCTGACCCTGTGCCCAGGGCCCGCCGCTCTGGTCTCTGTGGGGGTGCCCATCCTCAGCCACCCTGGCCACCCTGGCCCCTCCCGGCGGGGCTCTGGCTTCCGGCCCCTCCCCGCGTGCGCGGGGGGCTACCAGAGGCTGCTGATGATGTGGATGGTCTGCTGGCGGGTCGACGTGCACAGCGTGTCCTTGGGCTCCTTCTCCATCAAAACCTGCGAAGGCCCCGGCACAGGCTGTCACGCACGCCCGGGCCGACCCCGTCCTGACCCCAAGTCTGATCTCTTCCTGAGACCTCAGTGCCGGCACGCGTGTGACCCAGGAGGGTGCTCCAGCTCCTCCCCCCTGCAGGCTGACCTGCCCCCCTTAGAGGACGAGAACACGGACTTCAGGTCAGAGAGGCCCTGCCTGGTGCTGGCAGCCCACGGAGCAGCTGCCCGGCCTCGGGCAAGTCCCCCAGCTGCTCAGAGCCGAGTTTATTCCCAGGTGCCGGGGCTCTGCTGCCCACGTGTTTTGCGTGAAGAAAGGCGCTCAGCCAATAGGAAACGCTGCCATTATCACTCCCGTCATTGTCCACACGTGTGTGTGTGTGTGTGTGTGTGTGTGCGTGTGTGTCCTCACAACCTGTGTTCTGAGCCCACACTCTAGATCAGTGGTTCTCAACCTCGGCTGCACATTAGAATCACCTGGGAATCTTTTTAAAATCCTGATTTCTGGGCCTCGTCCTCCAGAAATTCTGTTTCTTTGTTACTGATGTTGTGGCCTCACCCCATTACAAAGAAACAGAATTTCCAGAGGATGAGGCCCAGAAATCAGGATTTTAAAAAGATTCCCAGGTGATTCTACTGTGCAGCCAAGGTTGAGAACCACTGCTCTATAGGAATGACTGCTTTCATGTGGGTCGGTGTAAGCAGGACGAACGGGGCTGGCCTGTCTGGGCCTCAGCAGCGTCCCCTGTGCGGGGGGTGGGGGGGTGGGAGCGGGGAGGGCACGCACCTGGCCAGCTCAGGGTCCCGGGAAGGACCGAGGGGAGAGGGGGCATGGACGTGCCTCCAGGTGGGAAAGCTGGAGAGGGGCTTGTGCAGGCTTTACCCAGCCCTCCCTCAGCGGTGCCTCTTAGCAGGAGCCCAGCTGGTCTGACTGGGAGGGCACCCTCCCTGCCCCCCCAGGCCTGGCGCTCACCATCAGACACTCGGAGAGCTCAGGGATCTGGGAGAACTGGTAGCTGTGGGCGTCCCCGTTGCGGCTGACGGCGCCCACCAGCATGAGGATGGCGGTGAGGAAGCTCTGCTTCAGGGTCTCGTCCTGGCGTGCGGGTCAGGCCGGGAGCCGGGGGAGGGGGCGAGGGGAGGGCAGGAGAGAGGGAGAGCCTCCGTCACGCGGGGCAGCAGGCGCTGGGGCGGGGGCGGGGGGCGGCGGTGGCCCGGGCGCTGGACCTACCCAGGAGCTGTAGCGGAAGAAGAAGATCATCCGAGACAAGATGTTGTCCACCCACGGCAGGATGTGGGCCTTGGCCTTGACCGCCATCTGCCCGTAGGCCAGGAGGATGGTGCTGCTGGCCCACTTCCACCGCAGGTCCTCCGACGACTGGCCCTGTGGGGGGGGGGGCGGAGGGGGAGCAGCGTCGGGAGGTTCCCGGGCCCTAGCAGTGCACTGGGGGCGGGCCTCAGTTTACCTCGGCAGGAAAATAGGGAGCAAAGGCTCTGCCCCGGGGAGTTATCTGCGGTGCAGTGCGGACGGGGGTGGCTCCGTCCGTCTCCCCGGGCTCATGACCTCTGGCCCTTGTCTCCTGTTTCGGGCCAGGCCCAGGCCCAAGAGCTACTACCAAACGCACAGTGCCCACCGCAGCCACGGGGGCTGTCACCCAGCGCCTCCCAGCACCTCCCTTCAAGAGGGGAAACTGAGGCACGGGGGTCCCACCATAGGGGGGCTTAGTCCAGTGATGGCGAACCTTCTGAGCTTGGCGTGTCAGCATTTTGAAAAACCCTAACTTAACTCTGGTGCCGTGTCACATATAGAAATTTTTTGATATTTGCAACCATAGTAAAACAAAGACTTATATTTTTGATATTTATTTTCTATATTTAAATGTCATTTAACAAAGAAAAATCAACCAAAAAAATGAGTTCGCGTGTCACCTCTGGCACGCGTGTCATAGGTTCGCCGTCACTGGCTTAGCGGCTGGTCTGAACTGAACTGGAGGCCAGGACACGCGGTTCAGAGCTGGTGCCCCTGACTCGCCCCAGGGGGTTGTGGGAGCTCAGGGCTTCCCGGAGGGCGGGGCCCGAGGTCCCAGGCCCTTGCCCAGGCCCCGCGACCCGAGCCGGTACCTTCGGGGAGAAGCTGTGCAGGCTGCACTTGATGGGCGAGCTGCGGCCAAACTGCTCCAGGGCGGCCCACACGTGTTCCAGGTGGCGGACCGCCGTCAGCCCCACCGTGAGGGCGATGCCCTGGGGGGTGGGGACAGGTCACCACGTGGAGCCCAGGACCAGGCTGGCCCCTCACGGGGGTGTGGAAAGTGAGGCCCAGAAAGGGAGGGGCCTTGTCTGAGGTCACAGACAGCCACCTCCCACCCCCGCACACCCTTAGGACTTGCATCTCTGAGCCCAGCCCCGTCGGGGTTTCTCTTATGGGGTCTGGAGTGGGGTAGGGAGGCAGGAGGCAGAGGCAACTCCCTGGAGGCGGGTAATCCCGCGCCCCCCCCCACCCCCCCCCCGCCCCAGCTGTGAGCCGACATGAGCCAGAGGTGAGAACAGGGGCCAGGAGCCAGGTGTGAGCGGAGAATGAGGACCCAAGTGTGATGGGCTCAGTCTGTGACGGGGCGGGGCTCAGTGTGACCAGGGTCAGGGTCAGTGTGACCAGGGTCAGGGCTCAGCCTGTTACCAGGGTCAGGCTCAGGGTGTGACCAGGGTCAGGGTCAGGTGACCAGGGTCAGGGCTCAGCCTGTTACCAGGGTCAGGCTCAGGTGTGACCAGGGTCAGGGTCAGGTGACCAGGGTCAGGGTCAGGGTCAGGGTGACCAGGGTCAGGGTCAGGGTGACCAGGGTCGGGCTCAGCCAGTGGCCGGCTGAGAGCTGGGTGCTCACCTCCCTCTGCTTCGGCCACTGGTGGGACGTCCCCAGGAGGGCGCCCAGGTGCGTCCTGACCCTGGTGCTGTCGTCCTCGGCTTGAAGGATGAGCCCGTAGAAGATGAACAGGAAGGCCTGGGGGAGGGTTCAGCTTCCTGTCCATCCCTGTCCGCCTGGCGGCCGCCCGGGCTCCTGTGCCACCCTCTGTGGACCATCCACCTGCCTGGTAGTGGGGCTTCGGGGTGCGGCCTGCAGTCCTGCCCCTCAGCCCCCCCTCCTCCCTCGTGCCCTCCACCCCTGTGGTCCCCCCGTTTCCCTCCAGGGCCGGGGCCTCACGACAGCCGTGCATCCCATGGACAGGCAGCGGGGCTGCGCAGGGCAGGCGGGGCGGGGCCCACCTTCTCAGGGGCCTGCTCCTGGAGGGTCCGGTCAGGCCTGGTGAGCACCCACAGCAGCTCCTTGGACCACACGTCCACCTTCAGGAACTGGGCCGACTTGAAGGCCACCTGCGAGCAGATGGGGTGGCGGGGCTGGGGCCTCCCTTGAGCTGGGCCACCCCGGCGCCTCGGGCCTGACCCACCGTCCTCTCGCCCCTTCCCTCTCCTGAGAGCGTATGGAATTGGGGCCTGGCTGGGTGGCTCAGTGGATAGAGCATCGGACCGTGGACTGAAGGGTCCCGGGTTCGATTCCGGTCAAGGGCACATGCCTGGGTTGTGGGCTCGATCCCTAGTAGGGGGCGTGCAGGAGGCAGCCGATCCATGATTCTGTCTCATCAATGATTCTGTTTCTCTCTCTCTCTCCCTCTCCCTTCCTCTCTGAAATCAATAAAAACATATTTAAAAAATGTGCAGAATTGGGTTCTTTCTCCCTTAACCGTGACGGACTAACCAGGGAGTCACTGAGTCTATTTCCTGGTGGGCAGGCGTGTGGCCGTGACTCTGGTTCCCGACACGGCACGGCTGAGACTCCCCGTGCTCCCTGGGCCGGCCGGGTCCCTGTGTCCCGTCCAACGGCCTCTCGCTGGAGCCTGTGCCATCCTTGCCGTCTCCTGTGTGAAGGCGCGTGGCTCCTGCGGCTTCTCCGACGCTGGTGTTGTGTGGCTTTCACTTTCTCGGCCAGCCCAGCAAGGAGCTCATCCCGGGCCACGTGCGAGGGTGCCGGCTGCTTTCCGAACCTCCGCCGTTCCCCGGGCCCGTCTCTGCGGTTGATCTTTCACGTAGGTTCTGCCCAGAGAACGGGCCCTGCTTGCTCTCGGGCCTTCAGGCGAGGGGAACGGACACGGGCCCCGGGTGACTGTGTCCCGGCGAAGGGCCTGTTTGCACCGGGAGGGAGGCCCATGAGATCAACCCGGCGTTAGGTGTCTAAGTCGCTCCACCGGAGGGAGCGTTCCGTCTTCTCTCTCGGTAACGCCTTGTGCCGCCGCCGCCACTGCTGTGGCCTCGTTTCTTCCAGGTCCCGTTTGACCTCGATGACGCTGCCGCTCCGCCCGTGGTGACAATAATGACGCCTCGCAGGCCCAGTCGGGGGGGCCTTCCTCCAACCCCCACAGCCAGGTGCTTCCATCCCGTGTGACAGATGAGGAAACCGAGGCAAAGTGGGTCAGCCGGGCGCACAGCCGGGCTGTGATTGGTTGAACTTGACCTGGAACCCAGGTCGGCCAGGCCGGCGTCCGGAGCTCCTCCTCCCAGGCACAGCGGCCCTCTGGTGGGCGGACACCTGGGCTGCGGCGACTTCAGTCCACCCGGCTGCTCCCTGCCTGCCCCGCTGCGACCTGGGCCTCTGCACCCTCCGGCCCCTCAGGCATGGCCAGCCCCCAAGATGGGCGGGAGGCCTTGTATGTGCTGGACACCTGTGCCAGGCACTTAGGGGGCCAAGGTTCAAACCCCACGTCCCCCAAGGACCAGCCCATGACAGTGGTCAAGTCCTTGCCCTGGCCCCCCTGCGGCTGCGCAGGTGCCCGTCCCCCACGGCCCCCGCAGAGGCCTGGCGGGCCCCTTCCTACCTTGGTCAGCCACTCCTCCCAGCACACCTTCTCCTCCTGGTTGAAGAGCTCCTCTGTGGGAGAGAGGGGCCTCTGGGGCTGGGCCTGACGCACAGACCCCGTGTCCTCGGACCCCGGGCGGAGTCAGGGTGACGGCCCTGCCTCGGATCCGGGGGGAGGGGAGCTCCGAGGGCTGTGACATGCTAGGGCTTGGGGTCCAGAGCGGGGCTGGAGCTGTGGCCCCGCTGGCTCTGCCCTGTGACCTCAGGGGGCCACGCGAGGCGCCCCAAGGGTGAAGGAAGGGGCCGCTCCAGCACGGCCCTTTGAAATGGCTGGGGTCCCGTGACGGTGAGAGAACAGGGCTTGGTGGAGGGGGGGGGGGGCATTGTGAGACAGGAAGCGGGCCTCAGAGGGAGGGGCTGCTTCAGGAATGACCTGGGGGTGTCCACGGTCACCCCAGGCACAGGGACCTCCACTCAGCCTGTCCATCCCCCACCCATGACCTTTGAGGCCTCACTGTCCTCCTACAGCCTCCAACTCCTCGCTGACGCCACCAACCAATTCCCTCCTCAAACTCCTACCCACCCCTCAAGGCACAGCTTAGACTTGGCCGCCTCCTCCAGGAAGCCTTCCCTGGTGGCCGCCAGGGCAGCCCAGGACCTCGCCAGCCGGGCAGTCGTGAGCTCAGCCCACGGTTGTGAATGAATGAATGAATGAGTGAATGAGTGAGTGAGTGAGTGAGTGCGTGTTGAGAGTTGGCACTTGCTCCCCATGAGCTCCTGATGGCAGGGAGCCTGGCACATGGCAGGTCCTCCGTCAACAGTTGCTGTTGTGCCGTAGCTGAGCCCTTATCCTAGCGAGGCCCCAGCTTCGGGTCGGAGTGGGCAGCACAGCCGGACAGGGCTCCCCTGTGGGGTGCTGGGGCCGCCGCCCACTGCCCTCTGCCCCGAACATGCTCGCGGCCCAGCCCCCTCCTGGGTGTCTCTCTGTGACCTGCCCACCCTCCCCAGCCCAGGGCGGGGCACAGGGTGGCCTGGGCCTCAGGACCCACGGGAGGACCTACGTTTAGAGGTCAGGACGCCCATCACGTAGAGGAGGCTGCGGTGCGGGAACACGCCCGTCAGGACCTCGGCCTCCAGGTGCTGGGCCACCGCCCGCCACGAGTGCCTGCAGATGGCCACCAGCACGTTGCTGGCCGCATCCTGGTACGCCTCCTCCAGCTCCTGCTGGCGGGGCGGGGGGCGAGTGGTGAGCGTGGGCGCGTACAGGGGCCTGGGCATCGTCCCGTCTCCCGCGCCTCGAGGCCCTCCGCACCCACACACGGGAGGCCCAGCCAGGGCTGGAGGCTTCTGAGCGGGCAGGTGGGCCCAGGCGTGCAGGCGTGGTCGCCTGGCGGCCAGGCCCTCCCAACGCCTCCCGGCCTCAGCCCCAGGCCGGCAAGGGCCAGGTTTTCTCTGCGAAGCCTGGACGGCCCAGGAGGGAAGACGGAGCTGTGACATGGGCGCAGGGGGCAGTGGGATCACTCCTACTCCACATGGACCCAAACCCATCAGCCCGCCTGGGTGTTCAGAGCCCTGACTCCTGACCCCCTGGCAGCCAGCGCGCCGGGTAGGCCTTGGACGCACGAGACAAGAAAAGCCACCATCACAGACCGTATAAAGCCCAGAGACCAGCGGCCGAAGGACACAGGCCACGCAGATAGGAGAGGACCACGCGGTGGGGAGAGGATCACGCGGTGGGGAGAGGACCACGCGGTGGGGAGGGGAACATGCCGAGAGCAAACCAAGACCCTTGGAAGTTAAAGATGCGCAGGCACAGAGGGGAAACTCAGTAGGAGGCTGGATGATAACAGCACATCCTCAGGGCGGGCGGAGGGTGGAGATGGCAAAGGGGAGGCGAGATGAGTGTTGGGAGCCCCGGAAAGTGCCTCGGGGGAGTGCTGGGTGCCGGGTGGGTGTCCTGGAGCCAGGACAGGCATCGCAGGAGGCGTGGTCACCGCAGTTGCACCTGAGCCATTTCCACAAAGAAAGGAGCCAAGGAGCCCTGGCCGGTGTGGCTCAGTGGGTAGAGCGTCGGCCTGAGGACCAAAGGGTCCTGGGTTCGATTCCGGTCAAGGGCACGGACCTCTGTTGCAGGCTCCTCCCCGCCCGGGCCCTGGTCGGGGCGCGTGCAAGAGGCAACCCATCGATGTGTCTCTCTCACATCGATGTTTCTCTCTGTCTTTCCCTCTCTCCTCCTCTCTCCCTAAAAATCAATGGGAAAATATCCTCGGGTGAAGATTAACAGAACAACAACAAAAACCAAAAAAACAAAACAAAACCAAAAAAGAAAAAGAAGGAAAGGAGCCAAGTGGCCAGAGACCAGGACTCGGGACCTGGAAGCCAGTGGTAAAAGCAGCCCAGGGCGGGGCAGGCCCCTGGGAACGCAGAGCGTGAGGGGCGAGGAGGCGGCGGCAGGTAGGGGAGCGACGCTGGGGGTGGCTCCGGAGTCTCCAGGCCGCTCAGGGGGCAGGGAGACCATCTCCAACATGGAGGCCACGGTGCAGAGACAGATTCAGGGAAAGGCTTGGCCTCCAGCTGCACTTCCCCAGCAACCTTCTCAAGACGCTGCTGCGGACGCATCTCCACAGTGAGAGGAAAGGGGGGAGGCAGGCGTGGGGACCGGAGACGGGGTCCCTGACGGGGGTGGCAGTGGAGGCCCAGCCCGGCTCGGAGGCTGGGGCGGGGGATGCCCACCGTGGACTTGGTCATGTTCTCCAGGGCCAGTCTCATGAAGGCGTGCGCCCAGGTCTCCTCCAGGGAGTCACTGGCCCCGATGATGGTCTCCAGAATGTGGAACAGCCGGAACTTGTGCCGGTCGGAGATCTGTGGGCGGCAGAGTGGACAGCGGCTCGGGGACAAGTTGGGAGTCGCCAGTGAGAACATGGTGTGGGGAGGGGGAGGGGGAGGGAGGAGGCCCGAAGGGAAAGATCCCCAGTGGATGCACTGGGCCATTTGTCCAACATCCACTTAGTGAGCGCCTACTGTATGCAGGCCTTGAACTAGAGACAGAGGAATAAAAACTTGTCCCTATCCTTAGGGAACTGCTAGTGGAATTTCATCTCTAAAGCCAGTTTATTTATTTCTTAACTTATTTACTCATTTATTAACACTCACACATATCTTCCCCAGCAACCATCCACCCAACCATCCATCCATCCACCCATTCATCATCCATTCATCTATCATCCATCTATTCACCCATCCATCCACCTACCTACTAACCTACCCATATCCATCCACCCACCCATCATCCATCCACCCACCCACCCACCCACCCACCCATCATCATCATCCATCCACCCACCCACCCATCATCTATCCATCCACCTACCCACCCATCATCTATCCATCCACCTACCCACCCATCATCTATCCATCCACCCACCCACCCATCATCTATCCATCCACCCATCATCTATCCATCCACCTACCCACCCATCATCTATCCATCCACCCACCCACCCATCATCTATCCATCCACCCACCCACCCATCATCCACCCACTAACCCACCCATCAGCCATCCACCCACTAACCCACCCATCATCCACGCACCCATCTCTGCCACTTGATGGCTCTGTGACTTTAGGCAAATCAGTTCCCTTCCCTAAGCCCCAGTGTCCTCATCTATGGGGATCATAAGATTTGTATCATGAGATTGTTCTCAGGTCAGTCAACGCCTGTTGGCCCACTTTTCTCTCTCCCCCCTCAGCCCATTGGACAGGAGGAGACTGACTTGCCCCAAACCATGTGTCTGCTGTATGGAGAAGCCAAGAGTTGAGCCCGCCTTGGGCTCCACCCTCCCCTCTGCTCCCCTGCCTTTCGGGAGTGGCCTGAGCAAGTCCCACCTCAGGGTTGTCGGCAAAGTAGTCGTGGATGGTTTCCAGCACCAGGTTGGGGGCTTTGTACGCCATGCTCTGGACCTTCTTGATGATGTACTTCAGGCGGATGGGGTCTGAGCCGTTCAGGTCTCGGAGCATCTTGAAGCAGATGGCTACGGCACAGGCAGCAGGTGTGAGGGAGGAGGGGCTGTGGGAGGCCCAGGGGCCGGCGGGCGGGGCGGGCGGGGAATGAGCGATCGGGGAGTGAGGACTGGAGCACTGACCATGTCCTGGGCCTCCTGACTGTCCAGCCAGTCCTTCTGGGGCTCAGGACAGAAGGGGCAGGAATGCACGCGTATTCCCTCCTGGTCACCGATTCAACCATCCTTCTGTCCATCCATTTACATACTCATCTGTCGCCCACCTATCCACTGATCCATCTATACATTCATACTTATGTTTGTTCATCAATACATCTATCCATCCACTTGTCTGTCCATCTTTATACTCACCCACCAATCCAGCCACTGATAAATATATCCATCCACCCACCCGTTGACCCATCCATCCATCATCCATCCACCCATCCATCCATAAACTCACCATCCATCCCTCCATCCCTCCATCCCTCCATCCCTCCATCCCTCCCTCCCTTCACCCTCCACCCAGTCATTTCACATTCAACGATGTTCGCTCTGGGTGGTTGTAGGGCTGTGTGTGGGGCTCACAGAGGAGTCAGGGCCCAGCCCTGGGAGCCATGCCCAATATCAGTGGACGTTGGTTTGGTGGGGTGGTTGTACAAAAGGCCCTGGGCACACAGAGGGCAGGGGCAATACACCCTGATGAAGATGGAGGGGCAATCAAGACTGGCTTCCCAAAGGAGGTGGCAATTTAACCTTGTTTAGAAGGATCAGGGCACGTCATCCCTTGAATGAGGGGAAAGCATTTCAGGGAGCAGGCCAGGCCTAAGCGGAGGCTCTAAGGTGTGAAAGGTGTCGGGGGAGAGGAGGTGAGGCATGAGGGGGGCATCTGGGGGCTCAGGAGGCAGGAAGAGGCCAAGGAGGGCATGTGGGGCTCTCTGTTGAAAGCTGCAATGTCCACACCCTGGCATCCCCGTGTCCTGGAGGGAGGACTCCCCTGGCCTCATCCCCGGGACCTCTTGGGGTGGAGGGCCATAATGGAAAGTGCCGGAACCGAGTCCCAGGGCCGGGGGTCACCTGCGTTGTAGGCTTTCTCCAAGAACATCTTGTGCGCCTGGGGCCCCAGGGCCGCCTGGCTGATGTTGGACTTGCACAGGAAGATGGTGGGGGGATGCGCTGGTCTGTCCTGGTGGGCAGAGGTCTGAGGGCCCCTTCGGTAGGACAGGTCCTTCATGGATTCCGAGATGCAGGAGGAGATTCTGAAATGGAAAAGGGCTCCTGGGCATAGGCACCTGGGTGCCCTGTGTGTTCCTGGGTGTGAGCGCGGGGGACACTGAGGGTGCCTTGGTCTGGGTCAGGCTGGATCACACCCTTCCAGGCGTCCACCCTTCTGTTCAGTGGACTGACCAAGCCCTGGGAGGAGGGTGCAAGCCTTGTAGCCTCAGGGACACTCTTTTAAAAAAGGTATATATACAGACACTAGAGGCCTGGTGCACGAAAATCATGCACTGGAGGAGGGGGTCCCTCAGCCTGACCTGTGCCCTCTTGCAGTCTGGGAACCCTCGGGGGATGTCTGACTGCTGGCTTAGGCCTGTTCCCTGAAGAGCCTAAGCCAGGGGTCCTCAAACTACGGCCCGGGGGCCACATGCGGCCCGCCAAAAACATTTGTTTTTTTACTTCAAAATAAGATATGTGTAGTGTGCATAGGAATTTGTTCATAGTTTTTTTTTAAACTATAGTCTTGCCCTCCAACGGTCTGAGGGACAGTGAACTGGCCCCCTGTTTAAAAAGTTTGAGGACCCCTGGCCTAAGCTATCAGTCAGACATCCTTAGCACTGCCGCAGAGGTGGGAGAGGCTCCCGCCACTGCCGCTGTGCTCACCAGCCGTGAGCCTGGCTTCTGGCTGAGCAGCACTCCCCCTGTGGGAGTGCACTGACCACCAGGGCGCAGCTCCTGCATTGAGCGTCTGCCCCCTGGTGGTCAGTGCACATCATAGTGACCGGTCGTTCCACTGTTTGGTCGATTTGCATATTAGCCTTTTATTATATGGGATATCAGAGAGGAAGGGAGAGGGAGAGAGAGATAAGAGCATCAATGATGAGAGAGAATCATTGATCGGCTGCCTTCTGCTCACCCCACACTGGGGACCGAGCCTACAACCCGGCATGTGCCCTGACCAGGAATCAAACCCAGGCTGACACTCTATCCCCTGAGCCAAACCAGCTAGGGCCTCAGGGACACTTGAGTTGGCAGCATTGCCAGAGGGCCTGACTTCTCAGCCAGTGTTGGGGGGACATAGTTGGTAGGATGGGGGGTTTGGGATATGGCATCCCTGGCTCCAGCTCTCACACGAACTTGGGGACTTTCCAGGACCATGGGAGACTGTCCTGGCCACCTCACATCCCGGGTGGGGTCCTGGGGGAGGTCAGAGGGCATCAGGAGCAGGTGGGGCAGCGGCACATTAGAAAGTTTGTTTTGCAATATTTTATCACCCACTCATTACACCACATGAGAAACAGGTCTGATCATGTCACCCCAAATCCTCCTGCGGTTCCCCATACAAAAAAGCTACTAAAATAAAAAAGTGAATTAATCACATTTGCAAATGTAAAGGCAGTATGCAAAAACCAGTCATAGTTCTATAAGCTAGCAATAAAGAAATGGGAATTGAAATACAAAAGGTACCATAGACAATAGCACTAAAGATTATGAGAATATTCAGGTATACAACTAATCAATAATGGCAAGATCTGCATACTGTAAAGTACCAAATAATGATGAAAGACATGAAGAAGACTTTCCTAAGAAGAGACATACCATGTTCATGGGTTGGAAGACTTGATATTATTAAGATATCAATTTTCTCCAAATTTATCTAAATATTTAATACAATTCCAATGAAAACCCTAGGAGGATTTTTTTTGGTAGTAACCGACAATTCGTTTCTAAAGTTTATATGGAAAAGTGAAGGAACTGAGATGGCCAAAACACTATGGGAGGAACAACACGACTAATTTCAAGATTTATTACAAAACTGTAGTAGAAGAGAAGATATGTTATGACGAAAGCATAGAAATATAAATAAATAGAGCAAGACAGAGAGTCCACGAAAAGACGCATACATACAAGGCCGATTGATTTGTGATGAAGGTGCAAAGCCATTCAATTAAGAAAGGACCAGCACATGGTGTTGCCATTATTGGATACAAACATGGGGAAAAAAACCCTGACTCCTGCCTCCAACTATGTACAAAAATTAAATAAAAATAGACCAGAGACCTACAAGTCACACCTGACATTCTAACACGTCTAGAAGAAAATATAGGGAGAAATCTTCATGATCTTGGTTTAGACAAAAATTTCTTACATGGACACCAAAAGCACTATCCATAAAAGAAGAAGAAAAACCATAAAATTGGGTTTCATCAGAATGAAGAATCTCTGCTTTGGGAAGGACACCTGTCAACCAAACGAGAAGATCAGCGGTGGACCTGGAGGAAATACTGGCCAATCACATGTCTGATAAAGGCCTGGGCCCGGTACACGAAGATCACAACCCAAAACAAGATCACCAACAACCTGCCAACATACGGACCGAAGAGTGGACAGACGGCCCACCCACGGAGACCGGCGGTCGGCAAACACACCCGCACAGAGAGCTCGGCCTCTTTTCCCAGTCAAGCCGCCGCGGGTATCGCTGCCGCCAGCGGGAACGGGGAGAGGCCGAGGAGCGGAACAGGCCGCGTGCTGGTGAGGTGGCCGGGTCACCGGTCGCCTGCGTGGCCAGTGCGGAGGGCGCTTAACAAACACTGACCGCGGCTCAGCCCTCGCACCAGGCGCCGACCCGAGGGCAACGACAGCGTAGGCCAGTGATGGGAACCTTCTGAGCTCGGCGTGTCAGCATTTTGAAAAACCCTAACTTAACTCTGGTGCCGGGTCACATATAGAAATTTTTTGATATTTGCAACCGTAGTAAAACAAAGACTTATATTTTTGATATTTATTTTCTATATTTAAATGCCATTTAACAAAGAAAAATCAACCAAAAAAATGAGTTCGCGTGTCATAGGTTCACCATCACTGACGTAGGTTCACCCCGAAATCTGTCCGCAAATGTTGACACGGCTTTATTTGTAATCGCCCCACAGGAAACACCCGATGTCCTTAACTGGCGAGCTCGTAAAGTGTTCTGTCCGTAGAAATACCGCTCAGCGAGAACAAGAACCGAACGACTGATAAATGCGACAGGGACACAATGGGGCACAGAGCACAGCTGCGGACTCGGGGTGTCTCGCCCGAGAGGCACCCAGACACAGAGGAGGCGACGGGCTGACACCCGCCTGGAGACAAGGGCGGCGGGTCAGGACCACTGAAGCGCAAGGCGCACAGGGAGGGGCTCGCAGGCCAGACAGGCTCCGGAACCGCCCGGGGTGGGCTGGGGAGCTGGGCCTCCCCGTGTCCCAGGGAGGGCACCCTCCATCCTGGGGCCCAGGGGGCAGGGGAGGAATGTGGGGCTCCCCCTAGGGCCTGCGCAGGACAGAGGGGCCCAGGGCCATGGAGGAACGTTCCCTGAAGCAGCTGAAGCTTGTCCGGCCGGCGTGTCAGGGGTTGAGCGTCGACCTATGAACCAGGAGGTCATGGTTCCATTCCCGTCAGGGCACATACCCGGTTGCAGGCTCGACCTCCGTGTGGGGCGCACAGGAGGCAGCCGATCGATGATTCTCTCATCATTGATGTTTTTCCCTCCCTCCCTCCCTTCCTCCCCTTCCTCTCTGGAACCAACAGAAATCTGTGTATGTACATAAAGAAGCTGAGCTCAGGGGAGCAGCCGGGCAGCCTGCCCTCTGTCCCCACCCAGAGCGGCAGGCGTGCGGGCTGGACTGACACTCGGCTGGCCGCGCCTTTGGTCCTCACAAGCAGTCAGCAGCCACGTGGCTGAATTCAGGCTTCCTCCCTCCCAGCCGCCTCTCTGCCCGCTGCATCCCTCCCCCGCTGCCCCGGCTGCAGGACCACTCCCTTCTCAGCTCAGGCCTCCAGGCTCTTCCCCAAAGAGGGAGAGGCCAGGGCACCTGTGGGAAGGGGGCATCGGGTCCCCTCCCGGGACCCCCAGGCCTGGGCCCGGCACTGGCTGACCTAGGGCTTGGGGACAGGGCTGAGGACGTCCTGTCAGCCGTGGTGTGGCTGTGTTGCGTTTCCGAATGCTGCCCGTCCATCTTGGGGTGCGGCGTGGAGGACCCACAGGCCCTGTCCTCATGCCAGTGGGGCAGCCCTATCTCTGGGCACCCCCTCCCCGGTTCTGCCAGCTCTGACCTCACCCCTGAGGTCACAATGGTTCCAGCGTCCAGGGCACCTTTTCAGGGACAGAGCTGTGGCACCGGCTTGGGGCTTGCACACAGCCGCCTGTGGGTGCCTGCACCTGTGTCCCCGTGTGGCCTTGGACCTGTCCCTCCCTGCCCCCCGCCTCTGGCTCCCGGCTGCCCCTGTGAGGCCCACGGAGCAGCCCTGTGACTGCAGCCTTGGGAGAGGCCGGGAGACGGAAGGCCAGGTAGGCTCTGCCGGATGCCTGGCCCAGGAATCGTGTAAGCACTGAGGTCGGGGCCGTTTGTTACACAGCAGTCGGTAGCGACTACAGGGTCCATGCAGAGCTAGGGTTCTGTGTGGCTCCATCACACTGGGCGGCGGTCCAGGCCACTGCAGACTCAGCCCTGGAGGAGGGACACGCCGTGCCCTCTGACCTCGTGCCCTTTGCCCTACCTCCTGCCATGTGAGACGTTGGGGTCCGAGTGTCCCTCTGGGGCCCGCGGTGCCGGTCTCCCGGGAGCCTCTCAGGCGGTGGGGGCACCGTCAGCCCGGGGGCCACACCTCTGCCGGCTTCGGGCTCCCGGCCCGGCGGGCTCTCCTCGCACCGGCTTGGGAGCTGGGCACACTCACCCCCTGCCCTGGTGTTGGGATGACGCTCAGAGAGGGCCAGGCAGTGGCTGGAGGCCGCACAGCAGTCAGTGGTGGAGCCAGGTTCCAACCGAGGCCCCTAACTCCGGTCCAGGGTGAGGATGAGGGGGGGGGGCATCTCACACCTGCCTCCGCCCCCGCCCCCCCTACCCCGGTGGTGCCAAGCCCTCCCCCGTACAAGCCCAGCTGGGGCCTCCAGGCCCACTCGCCCGCGCCTCCTCGCGCCGCCAGCAGATGGCACTGTGGGCCCAGGCAGGACTCGGGCAGGGGATGCTGAGGGGCGGACAGACTGCTCTCCCAGTGACCGCTCCCCCCTGAGCCTGGAACGCAGGTCAGCAGGTCGGAGTGTGTGGGAGGGACCCTGACATCCCACGCTCAGGGGTGGACCGGGCCGTGGGCACCGCTGCCACTGGGAGTCTGTGGGCCTGGGGAGCTCCAGGGGCGCCCACCTCGCACCTTTGCACAGGCCGCCCCTCAGGGGTCCCCCAGCTGCAGCCCGGCCCACAGCACAGGCGCTGGTGCTGCCCCGGAGAAGAGGCCTGCCCCGGCGGCAGCCCAGCCCGAACCCGCGCCCGGGACCCGTCTCTGCCCCTCCAGCTCCGCCCTCTGGGGCTTGGCAGCAGCTCCAGCACCTCCGGCCCAGGGGTCACTCCCCTCCCTGGGCCTCCCGTGGGGTGGCAGCGAGCACCCGCCTGCTGGGCCTGCTCCGACCCGGCCCTGGGTCAGTGGGGTCCTGCCGGCCCAGCCGGGCCCCCCCTGCTCTGTCCGCCATGCATGCCGCCTGCTGGGCGCTCCCCAGCCCTGTCTCTCCTCCAGGGGCCTTTGCTCATGGCCCCGGCCAGGCCCGTGCCCCTCCCCCTGGCCCTAGCCCTGGGGCTCCCGCTGGCCTTTGGCTCAGAGCCAGGGTCTCCCCGCTGGACACTGCACCCCTTGAAGGTGGAGACCCGGAGTTCCCTCCCTGCTGGGTTCCAGCGCATAGTAGGTGCCCACAAAGCGCCTGCTGTGTGAGAGGCAGAGGAGCCCTTTGTAGGGGCTGCGGGGGGGGGGGGGGGGGACGGGGGGGGGGGGACACCAGTGTCAGCAGAAGCCTCCACGCCCCCAGCTGGCACACTGCCCCGTCGCCTCATCTCCCGGCGCCTCCTCCCTTCCCCCTCCTAGCTGTTCACAGAAAGGAAGGAGAAAGGCAGAGAGAGGTTTTCTCTTCCACTTTCTGAAAATGAGATTTTAAAAATAACTGCAAGACGGTGGCAGCACCGGAGGGATTATCCCGACGGCGTGGGCAGCGCTGGGCCCTCCTCGCGGCCACCCTCCGCTCCCCCAGGGCGCTGCCACCCTCCGCTCCCCCAGGGCGCTGCCACCCTCCGCTCCCCCAGGGCGCGGCCACCCTCCGCTCCCCCAGGGCGCTGCCACCCTCCGCTCCCCCAGGGCGCGGCCACCCTCCGCTCCCCCAGGGCGCGGCCACCCTCCGCTCCCCCAGGGCTCGGCCCACAGGCTGCCCTTCTGCTCTCTGCCTGGACCCTTCCTGCCCCGCGGGGAGGCGGGGAGGGAACCGGGCGGTGGGGGAGCTGCTGAGACCCCAGGGGCCCGGCCGGGGAGGAGGAGGCGTGTGTGGGCTGTGACCAGGCGGGGAAAGGGCCTGCCCGCCCCCGGCTGACTCTCTCGCTCCTTCTCGGGCTCACTCACTGCTCCCACCCGAGCCTCGCGGCCTCCGGGGCTGCCTCCTGTCCCGCCCAAGACCGGCACCTGCTGCCCAGGTGGGGGCCACCCTCCCAGCCTCCCTTGCAGCCAGGAGAGGCGGCCTGACTGCATCTCACGGCCGGCCCGTTGGACAACTGAAGGGAACCGTTTCCCTCGGTGGTGTTTTATTTTTTAAATATATTTTTATTGATCTCAGAGAGGAAGGGAGAGGGCGAGAGATGGAAACACCAGTGATGAGAGAGAATCGTGGATCGGCTGCCTCCTGCGCGCCCCACACTGGGGATGGAGCCCGCACCCCGGGCCTGTGCCCTGACGGGAATCCAGCCGTGACCTCCTGGGTCATAGGTCCACACTCCACCCTGAGCCACCGGCCGGCTCCCCTGGTGTGGTAACCCCTTCCTGGGGTCGGCGTGCCGAGTGCTGCGACTCCATTCAACCAGCAAATTCGCACAGTGACCTCCCCGAGCCTCAGTTTCCCGTCTGTAAAACGGGGCTGAAGCCACTTTACCCGGATTAAATGAGGAAACAACTACCTTGGAGAGGATGACATGGTGGTGCCTGTAACAAAACGGACATTCAGCCGGGTCATAAAGGGTCTTCACCGCCCCCCCCCCCCCCCCACTGGCTTCCTGGCCGCCAGGCACGGAGCTGGGTGGCTGCAGCGTGTGGGGGAGACCACAGCGCCAGCTGATCTCCCTTCCCCTCTCCTGCCCAGCCCACTGCCAGGTGGGGCCCCTTTAAATGCAAGGTTCTTTCCTCCCCCAGGAGGCCCCGCCCCCGTCTCCAGGGCAGCCAGGTAAACAAGTCTGACCCCCGGGCTGCTGACATGGCCTCCCCCTATTCCGGGGACCCCAGCAAAGCAAGTCTGCCACCGCCTCCTGTACCTGCTCCAGGTGAGGCTGGGGCAGGGGGAGGGACGGAGGGGAAGGGGGCGGCGGCATGTGGGGGTGGGGGGCTCTGCCGAGGTCACGCAGCAGGACAGGGAGGGGGGGGCCTGGACCCCACCCCATAACCAGCAGCCCCTCCTCCAGGTGGGCGGCCCTGCAGCCCTGGCACCGGGGCCTGGAGGCGGGCAGGGCCTCTGCATTCCTCAGGGCTCCTTCCAGATCACTCTGGGGCCTCCCCCACCACATCCCTACCCCCCTGCTGCGTGCTGGTCCTCAGAAGTGCCCCCACTGTCCCTCCTGGAGGGCATCCTCCCCCCCACCGAGGCTCCCTCCCTCCCGCCGCCTCCTGGGATTTGGGTCCTGGTCTCTGCCGTCATCACATTGGGGTTCCCCTCACACTGGCCCCTCAGTCCCCAGCGTCCTCTTAAGGCCTCGACCCCCCCCAGCCCCCCACGTCCTGGCCACCTCAGTGCGCGGCTGCAGCCCCACCCCACGCTCAGGAGTCCCCCCCAGGCAGCCCTCTGAGTGGGGCTCCAGCACTCCCGGGAGCCGGGGTTTCTAGCAGGTTCCCACCCCCTCCCTGTGCTGCCCGCCCCCTCCCTCTCTTCCCCTCTGTGTGATCACCACCCCCCTCCCCCCTCCCCTCCCCCCCTCCTGGCCCTCGCTTTTGTGTTGTGTCAGCCTGGCAACCCCCCAGCTTTCCGCCTCCTCCTTGCCTGGCCCGTACAGGGGAGACCCTCCCCTCACTGCGGGGCGCCCCTGAGCCTGGGCCCCTGAGCCTGGGCCCCTGCGTTCCTGCCCTGTCCAGTCTCTCTCCAAGCTCCGGTCCCTCCTCCTCCTCACCCCCCCAGCGGGTGGCCTGGCTCCCTCTTTTATGAGAAACTAAAGGCACAGGAAGAGGACTCCTGTGGGTGGGTTCCTGGCACCATGGGGGCCGCCCGCCTGCCCCTGTGCCCGCCCGCAGGCTCTGTCCTCACGGCCCACCCCTGCTGCCGCCAAGGCCACCTTCCCGCTGGTCCAAGCCTTCCGTCCTGGCCCCGCCTCCCTCAGGCCCCGCCGCGACCTCCCCATGGGACATCTTATTCCTCCAGCACCACGGAGCACCCCGCTGTGTCCTGCCCCTTGACCCCACTTCCCTTCAGCCCCCCGATTTCCCTGCTCCCCGCTGGTGGCCACACTCCCCGAAAGGTTGTGGACCCCCTGCCTCCCACTCGCTCTGTCCCGTGTGCTCCCGAGCCCGCTCGGGCCCTCCCGTGTGCTCCGGAGCCCGCTCGGGCCCTCCCGTGTGCTCCCGAGCCCGCTCGGACCCTCCCGTGTGCTCCCGGGACCGCTCGGACAGCCCTGCCTTCCTGGCACGTGGTCAAGGCAGCTACACCTGAGCCTGGGCCGCGGCCTCAGTGCCAGGACCTGCGGGGCTCCTGGTTCTTCCCCTGCAGCTCAGCGCCCTCCTCCCGCCGACCTGCTGCAGGGACGGGGCCTTTGCTTCTGTCCTCGGGCCCTGGGTGATTTCACCCGGCTCCGTGGCTTCAAATAGCACCTTCCAGCCACCGGCCTGGCTCAGTGGCCGAGCTTCGACCTAGGAACCAGGAGGTCACAGTTTGACTCCCACTCAGGGCACATCCCCGGGTTGCAGGCTCGATGCCCAGTGTGGGGCGAGCAAGAGGCAGCCAATCCAAGATTCTCTCTCATTACTGATGTTTCTGTCTCTCCCTCCCCCTTCCTCTCTAAGATCAATAAAAATATATTTTTAAAAATAGCACCTTCTGGGTGTCTTCCCCAGGCGAGCCCACCCCAGCTGCAGGCTCAGGGCCAGCTGGCCTCTGCACCTCCCCCCGGCCGTCAAAAGGCACCCACCTTCCCATGTTAGACCCCTGGCCCCCCACCCCAGCCGCCCCCTCTCCCCAATCCTATCTCAGGAAACGGGCCTCTGTTCTGCCAGGCGCTCAGGCCGAAAACCAGTGTCTTCTCTCTTCCCTCCCACCCACCCCGGGACCAGGAAAGCCTGCCATTTCCAGCCTCAAGACACACTGAGCATCGGAGTATCTCTCACCCCCACCGGCCGTGCCAGCACCCCCTGGGCCCTGGGTCCTGCCCTGGCTGCCTCAGGGTGCCCCTCTTCCCATGCACCGGGGCTCTCTCCTCTCCTCTCATGGGGGCCCATCCACCAACTCCCTTCCTCCCCACAGCTGTCTCCCACCCCCACCCACAGCAACACTCACAGCCCCTCCCCTGCCTGCCTCCCCACCTGCCAGTGCTGAGGGTGAAGCCAGGCCAGCGGCCGGGGTGGAGCGCAGCCCTACCCCTCCAGCTGCTCACTCTGGAGGCCTGCATGGAGGAGGCCTCCCAATGGACGGGATGGGCTGTTTCCCCGGAGGCACCTCCCTCCAGCCCATGGGTGGAGGCTCCCGCTGGGCCGTGGAGCTGTCCGCGGTGCTGAACGCGTCTTCTCTCGCCCACCCGCCCTGGCCCTGTCTGGGGGCTGAGCTAGGAAAATAATTCGGACACTCAGGCAGGTTTGCCATGTCTTCTCGTTTGGGAGGCGGCAGAGCACCTGTGACTGCTCCCATTCTAGCAGGAGGGACTGAGGTGCCGGGCAGTTAAACCAGCCCAGGCTCGCACAGGCGGGAGGTAGGACTCCAACCCGGGCTGCCCGCCCCTTGCCCGAGTGCACGAGGACCCGGCACAGGGCCTGCCTGGCACACACAGGTGCCCATGCGCACTGTGAAGGGGATGAGAACTATTACCCAGAGGCGCCTGGCCACGGGGGAGGGGATCACCCAGCCAGAGTCAGGTTAGGGCTGGGCTGCTGCCTGGGGCCGTGGAAGGGCTGTGAGGGCGCAGGGCCCAGGCCAGGGGCAAAGTGCTGTGTTCGTACCCAGGTGATTTTCTGAGAGTGGGTCCCTGGATTCGCCAGGCCCCCCAGGGTCCCACACATGACTCACTAACCTGCCCCAGGGAGGCGGCCAACAGAGACCACTCCCCTTGCCACCAGTCCCCCCGCCCCCCTGCTGTCCCCTGTGCCAGGCTGGGAGCCTGCCTCTCACCCGGGCTCCTCCCCACTTCTGGCCACCAGGCCCGATGCCCCCAGCCTCCTCCCAGCGTCCCTGCCCTCGCCCTGGCTTCATCCTTCCCCAGATCCCGCCTGACCCCGAGGGGGCCCCACAGCCTGTTCTCTGCACAGCCCAGGACCCACTTCCCGCCGAGAGCGGATGGCCCCCCTCCTGGGTCTGCGGATGCGCCCGGCGCCCTGAGCTGGTGGGGAGGCCCTGCACGGCCAGCCTGGGCAGCCACCTGACTTCCCCCCAAATGACATGTACATTTAACATACGTCCTTGCTGACCGCAGAGAGGAAGGGGAGAGGGAGAAACAGCAGTGATGAGGGAGGCAGGGATCGCTGCCTCCTGGGCGCCCTCCACTGGGGATGGAGCCTGAAACCCGGGCCTGTGCCCTGACAGGGAGTCGAACCGTGACCTCCTGGCTCATAGGTCCACGCTCAACCATGAGCCATGGGGACAGGGCCCAGATAAGATTTAGTGGCGGGTCCTCCCCCGGTCTGGGCTGTCTGCCTTCCCTGGTGAGGGGGTGCGATCCCACCTCCTCTGTCCCTGCGCCCGGTGTCTGGCGGGGGGATGGAGAGGCAGCTGATGGAAGGCGGTGGGTCAGTCACTAACGCACATCCCGGGTGGGGTCCCGGAAGGCGGTCGGTCACTAACGCACATCCCGGGTGGGGTCCCGGAAGGCGGTCGGTCACTAACGCACGTCCTGGGCGGGGTCCCGCAGGTGCCGTCCTGCCGCAGGAGCTGCCCTTCCCCGACATCTACGGCGGCGACGCGCAGCTCTGGGAGGCGCACTTCCGCGGCATCGGGCGCGCCTACCGCGCGCTGGGCAAGGAGGACGACTTCGCCATCCGCGTGCTCACCGAGGACTTCACGCTGCCCTTCCCCTACGCCTGGCCGCCCGGGCCCGACCCGGCCCGCGGGCCGCTCTTCTACGACCCGCACGACCGCACGGGCTTCGACTTCCTGCTGCGGGGCCCCGGCGCCCCGCCGCCCGCGCTGCTGCGGCCCCTGCACCACGCGGCCCAGGCGGCCCTGCGCAAGCAGCACCTGGAGCGCCTGGCCTTCAGCTACGCGCAGGCGGGCGGCCCGCGGCCCGGCCTGGTGCTCCTGGCGCCGGGACCTGCCTCCGCTGCCACCTTCCCGGGGCCCCCGGGGCCTGAGCCCGCCACCCCCGGGGGGGCTGCCCCCAGGCTGGGCTAGCCCTGGGCCCCTGAGAGGTAATAAAGAATTGTTTCCGTTTCTCCGCCCCAAGCTCTGTGCTGGACACACCTGGACAGGCGTCTGGCCCCGGCTGGGCCCTGACCCTGGCTCGTCCACAGGCCAGGCCTGCTCAGCGGAGGGGCTGGAGAGCCACGGGGCCTCCAATGGGCAGCGAGCGCAGGGGGGCAAAGTGAAAACGCAGGGGGGCAAGGGGGGGTCAAGCCCCAGTGGCTGCCCGAGGGCGTGGGACAGGGAGGGCGGTGGCCCGGCTCCCCCCAGTGCCTACCCTCCGGGGCCATCGCCACAGCCCTGGGGTGGGGGTGGGTGGCCCCATCTGCAGGTCAGGACACGGAAGCCCTGGCTCCTCCAGGGAGCAGCTGGGAGCTGGTTCCTGTGTGTCTGACTCCAGGGTTTCCCCATTTTCCATGCAGGGGGCTTGGACGTGGGGGTTCCATGAGCCGGTGCCGGTGAGGCGGACCGGCGGGCGCCTTCTCGCTCGCGTGGGGGTAGAGCAGAGCCTTGCTTTCCCCTTTCCTGTCATCGGGTTTATTTATAGCCACCTGGTGGTGGGTGGAAGCGTCTTTCCAAAGCTTTGCTGCAGGGAATGCCCTCCTCTGGGGGAGAAGGAGTGGGGATGGGGGTCCTGGAGGAAGTGTGCCCGGCCTCCCCCACTCCACTACCTCCTCCCCCTTTCACTGCCGGCCCCTGTGGGCAGTTGTGACAGGTGTGTATACAGCAGGTGTCCCTGTGGGCAGTTGTGACAGGTATGTATACAGCAGGTGTCCCTGTGGGCAGCTGTGACAGGTGTGTATACAGCGGGTGTCCCTGTGGGCAGCTGTGACAGGTGTGTATACAGCAGGTGTCCCCTGTGGGCAGCTGTGACAGGTGTGTATACAGTGGGTGTCCCTGTGGGCAGCTGTGACAGGTGTGTATACAGCAGGTGTCCCCTGTGGGCAGCTGTGACAGGTGTGTATACAGCGGGTGTCCCTGTGGGCAGCTGTGACAGGTGTGTATACAGCAGGTGTCCCCTGTGGGCAGCTGTGACAGGTGTGTATACAGTGGGTGTCCCTGTGGGCAGCTGTGACAGGTATGTATACAGCAGGTGTCCCTGTGGGCAGCTGTGACAGGTGTGTATACAGTGGGTGTCCCTGTGGGCAGCTGTGACAGGTGTGTATACAGCGGGTGTCCCTGTGGGCAGCTGTGACAGGTGTGTATACAGCAGGTGTCCCTGTGGGCAGTTGTGACAGGTATGTATACAGCAGGTGTCCCTGTGGGCAGCTGTGACAGGTGTGTATACAGTGGGTGTCCCTGTGGGCAGCTGTGACAGGTGTGTATACAGCGGGTGTCCCTGTGGGCAGCTGTGACAGGTATGTATACAGCAGGTGTCCCTGTGGGCAGCTGTGACAGGTGTGTATACAGCGGGTGTCCCTGTGGGCAGCTGTGACAGGTGTGTATACAGCGGGTGTCCCTGTGGGCAGCTGTGACAGGTATGTATACAGCAGGTGTCCCTGTGGGCAGCTGTGACAGGTGTGTATACAGCGGGTGTCCCTGTGGGCAGCTGTGACAGGTGTGTATACAGCGGGTGTCCCTGTGGGCAGCTGTGACAGGTATGTATACAGCAGGTGTCCCTGTGGGCAGCTGTGACAGGTGTGTATACAGCGGGTGTCCCTGTGGGCAGCTGTGACAGGTGTGTATACAGCAGGTGTCCCTGTGGGCAGCTGTGACAGGTGTGTATACAGCGGGTGTCCCCTGTGGGCAGCTGTGACAGGTGTGTATACAGCGGGTGTCCCTGTGGGCAGCTGTGACAGGTGTGTATACAGCGGGTGTCCCTGTGGGCAGCTGTGACAGGTGTGTATACAGCAGGTGTCCCCTGTGGGCAGCTGTGACAGGTGTGTATACAGCAGGTGTCCCCTGTGGGCAGCTGCAGGTCCCACTGGGGACCCCGGGAGGCAGCGTGGGGCCGGCTCAGACCTGTCCCACCCCAGGGACAAGGACCCCCAGGGAGAGCCGCCGTTCGACCCTGTAACAAGTTCCCCGAACAGCGGGTTAGAGTCGGTGCTTCTCACAGTGGAGATCCGCCTGGGAAGGTGCTGGGATGGCTCCTTGCTGAGCAGAGGGCCGGCCCCCGAGCAGCCCCTCCATCCTGGTGCAGGCCGGGCTCTCGGGGAGGGGACGCGGGGCAGCAGCTCAGAGCCCGAGGCTGGGCCCCTCACCTGGCAGCCACCCCAGGTTTCCTGGGGGACGGGGGACGGCACACCTTGGGGCTCCAGGCACCGACTCCCCGGTTCCCAGGAACAGGTCCCGCGGGCCCGCCCCGCCTCCGCTTCCTCGGAACGGACCGGAGGAGCAGCGAGGATGTTTAATTAATTGCAATTACAATCTTCAAAGGAAGCCAAGAGTTGAAAGTTGTTCCTAATTACTGTGTGAGGATGTCGGCCGGCTCCCCAAATTGATTGTGTTAGAGTTTCTGATGGAGGATTAATTGAGCTGCTTCGAGGACCCACTTTGGTCCCTCCCATCAGATGAAGCCCCTTCAGACTGCGAAGGCGCGGCCCGAATGACAATGACTGCGGCCGGGAGCCCGAGGGGCCAGGAGGAGGGTCTGCAGAGGGTCTCCGAGGCCGAGGCCGGAGGGGTGGACCCGGGGGCGGGGGCGGGGGGAGGGCCAGCCAGCTCAGTGCCGGGGTCCCCAGTGCAGATCCCCACATTTCCCGCTCCGGCCTCTGTCCCGGCGGGACTGCGCCCCCCAGCGCCCGGCTGGCAGGGTTGGGTGGTCCCTGCAGCCAATGAGTCCTGGGCACCGTGTGCAGGACAGGCTCCTCCGGAATCCTCTCCCTCCGCCATGGTGACGGTGACGGTGAGGGTGAGGGTGACGGTGACAGTGACGGTGACGGTGACGGTGACGGTGACGGTGAGGGTGAGGGTGAGGGTGACGGTGAGGGTGAGGGTGAGGGGTGACGGTGACGGTGACGGTGAGGGTGACGGTGAGGGTGAGGGTGAGGGTGACGGTGAGGGTGAGGGTGAGGGTGACGGTGAGGGTGACGGTGAGGGTGAGGGTGAGGGTGAGGTGACGGTGACGGTGAGGGTGACGGTGACGGTGAGGGTGAGGGTGAGGGTGACGGTGAGGGTGAGGTGAGGGTGAGGGTGACGGTGAGGGTGAGGGTGACGGTGAGGGTGAGGTGAGGGTGAGGGTGACGGTGACGGGTGACGGTGAGGGTGAGGGTGAGGGTGAGGGTGACGGTGACGGTGAGGGTGACGGTGACGGTGAGGGTGACGGTGAGGGTGAGGGTGAGGGTGACGGTGAGGGTGAGGTGAGGGTGAGGGTGACGGTGAGGGTGAGGGTGAGGGTGAGGGTGAGGGTGACGGTGAGGGTGACGGTGAGGGTGAGGGTGAGGGTGACGGTGAGGGTGAGGGTGACGGGTGAGGGTGAGGTGAGGGTGAGGGTGACGGTGAGGGTGAGGGTGAGGGTGAGGGTGAGGGTGAGGTGAGGGTGAGGGTGACGGTGAGGGTAAGGGTGAGGGTGAGGTGAGGGTGAGGGTGAGGGTGTGGTGACGGTGAGGGTGAGGGTGACGGTGAGGGTGAGGGTGAGGGTGACGGTGAGGGTTGAGGTGAGGGTGAGGGTGACGGTGAGGGTGAGGGTGAGGGTGAGGGTGAGGGTGAGGGTGAGGGTGTGGTGAGGGTGAGGGTGAGGGTGATGGTGAGGGTGAGGGTGACGGGTGAGGGTGAGGGTGAGGGTGAGGGTGAGGGTGAGGGTGAGGGTGAGGGGTGAGGTGAGGGTGAGGGTGACGGTGAGGGTGAGGGTGAGGGTG